>NC_068424.1:16811501-17111501 GCF_023373465.1 Oncorhynchus keta
AGATGAGGATGCCCCCCCCCCCACTGATCTGTACAGCGTAGCCACACAGAGAGGAGATGAGGATGTCCCCCCACTGACCTGTACAGCGTACAGCCACACAGAGAGGAGATGAGGATGTCCCCCCCACTGATCTGTACAGCGTAGCCACACAGAGAGGAGATGAGGATGTCCCCCCACTGACCTGTACAGCGTAGCCACACAGAGAGGAGATGAGGATGTCCCCCCACTGATCTGTACAGCGTAGCCACACAGAGAGGAGATGAGGATGTCCCCCTCCCCCCCACTGACCTGTACAGCGTAGCCACACAGAGAGGAGATGAGGATGTCCCCCCCCCCCACTGACCTGTACAGTGTAGCCACACAGAGAGGAGATGAGGATGTCCCCCCACTGACCTGTACAGCGTAGCCACACAGAGAGGAGATGAGGATGTCCCTGAGGTCCCCCCACTGACCTGTACAGCGGAGCCACACAGAGGAGATGAGGATGTCCCCCCCCCCCACTGACCTGTACAGCGTAGCCACACAGAGAGGGATGAGGATGTCCCCCCCCCCCCCACTGACCTGTACAGCGTAGCCACACAGAGAGGAGATGAGGATGTCCCCCCCACTGACCTGTACAGCGTAGCCACACAGAGAGGAGATGAGGATGTCCCCCCCCACTGACCTGTACAGCGTAGCCACACAGAGAGGAGATGAGGATGTCCCCCCACTGACCTGTACAGCGTAGCCACAAAGAGAGGAGATGAGGATGTCACCCCCCCCCCACTGACCTGTACAGCGTAGCCACACAGAGAGGAGATGAGGATGTCCCCCCCCACTGACCTGTACAGCGTAGCCACACAGAGAGGAGATGAGGATGTGTCCCTGTCGCTTCCTCAGACGATCCAACAGAGAACCAAGAGGAGCCAGCTCTGTCACCTACACACACACACACACACACACATTAGAGTTACATGAATTAATACAACGTATTCAATGAGTGTGTGAGTGTGTGTGTGTCTCACCATCTTCATGGGGTGAGTGAGCACCACTCCGTAGAGCCGTATGAGGTTCTGATGGTTGAGGGAGTGCATGGCGTTCACCTCTCTGATGAAATCATCCAACCCCTCAGTGTCCAACACACTGTCTGTCTTCAGACACTTCACTGCTACTGACAGCTAGAGAGAGGGAGGGATGGGAGGGAGGGAGGGAGGGAGGGAGGAGGGATGGAGGGAGGGAGGGAGGGATGGAGAGAGGGAGGGAGGGAGGGAGGGAGGGAGGGAGGGAGGGAGGGAGGGGGGAGGGGGGAGGGAGGGATGGAGGGGAGGGGAGGGAGGGAGGGAGGGAGGATAGAGGGAGGGAGGGATGGAGGGAGGGAGGGATAGAGGGAGGGAGGGATGGAGGGAGGGAGGGAGGGAGGGATAGAGGGAGGGAGGGAGGGAGGGAGGGAGGGAGGGAGGGAGGGAGGGAGGAGGAGGGAGGGGAGGGGAGGGATGGAGGGGAGGGATGGAGGGATGGAGAGAGGGAGGGATGGAGGGAGGGAGGGATAGAGGAGGGAGGGAGGGAGGGAGGGAGGGAGGGAGGGAGGGAGGAGGGGAGGGAGGGAGGGAGGGAGGGATGGAGGGAGGAGGGGGGATGGAGGGATGGAGAGAGGGAGGGATGGAGGGAGGGAGGGAGGGAGGGATGGAGGGAGGGATGGAGGGAGGGGGGAGGGAGGGATGGAGGGAGGGGGGAGGGAGGGAGGGAGGGAGGAGGGAGGGAGGGAGGGAGGGGGAGGGAGGGAGGGAGGGAGGGAGGGGAGGGAGGGATGGAGAGAGGGAGGGATGGAGGGAGGGATGGAGGGAGGGAGGGAGGGAGGGATGGAGGGAGGGAGGGGGAGGGAGGGAGGGAGGGAGGGAGGGATGGAGAGAGGGAGGGATGGAGGGAGGGAGGGAGGGAGGGAGGGATGGAGGGGGGAGGGAGGGAGGGAGGGAGGGAGGGAGGGAGGGAGGGGAGGGAGGGATGGAGGGAGGGGAGGGAGGGAGGGATGGAGGGGGGGAGGGAGGGAGGGAGGGAGGGAGGGAGGGAGGGATGGAGAGAGGGAGGGGATGGAGGGAGGGAGGGAGGGATGGAGGGAGGGAGGGATGGAGGGAGGGGGAGGGGGGGGGAGGGAGGGAGGGAGGGAGGGGGAGGGAGGGAGGGATGGAGGGAGGGAGGGAGGGAGGGAGGGAGGGAGGGATGGAGGGATGGAGAGAGGGAGGGATGGAGGGAGGGATGGAGGGAGGGAGGGGGAGGGGGAGGGAGGGAGGGAGGGAGGGATGGATGGAGGGAGGGAGGGAGGGAGGGATGGAGAGAGGGAGGGATGGGGGAGGGAGGGATGGAGGGAGGGGGGAGGGAGGGAGGGAGGGAGGGAGGGAGGGAGGGAGGGAGGGAGGGATGGAGGGAGGGAGGGAGGGAGGAGGGAGGGAGGGAGGGAGGGAGGGAGGGAGGGAGGGAGGGATGGATAGAGGGAGGGAGGGAGGGATGGATGGATGGATGGATGGAGGGAGGGATGGAGGTAGGGAGGGAGGGAGGGAGGGAGGGAGGGAGGGAGGGAGGGATGGAGGGAGGGAGGGAGGGAGGGAGGGAGGGAGGGAGGGATGGAGGTAGGGACAGATGGAGGTAGGGAGGGATGGATGGAAGTAGGGAGGGATGGATGGAGGAGGGAGGGATGGAGGGAGGGATGGAGGGAGGGAGGGGGGGGAGGGGGAGGGAGGGAGGGAGGGGAGGGAGGGAGGGAGGGAGGGATGGAGGGAGGGATGGAGGGAGGGATGGAGGGATGGATGGAGGGAGGGAGGGATGGAGGGAGGGAGGGGGGAGGGAGGGAGGGAGGGATGGAGGGAGGGAGGGAGGGAGGGAGGGAGGGAGGGAGGGAGGGATGGATAGAGGGAGGGAGGGATGGATGGAGGGAGGGATGGAGGGAGGGATGGATGGAGGGAGGGAGGGAGGGATAGAGGGAGGGGAGGGAGGGAGGAGGGATGGAGGGAGGGAGGGATGGAGGGAGGGATGGAGGGATGGATAGAGGGAGGGAGGGATGGAGGGAGGGAGGGAGGGATGGAGGGAGGGAGGGAGGGAGGGAGGGAGGGAGGGAGGGAGGGAGGGAGGGAGGGATGGAGGGAGGGATGGAGGGATGGATAGAGGGAGGGAGGGATGGATGGAGGGAGGGATGGAGGGAGGGATGGATGGAGGGAGGGAGGGATAGAGGGAGGGAGGGAGGGAGGGAGGGAGGGAGGGATGGATGGAGGGAGGGATGGAGGGAGGGAGGGAGGGAGGGAGGGAGGGATGGATGGATGGATGGAGGGAGGGAGGGATGGAGGGAGGGATGGATGGAGGGAGGGATGGATGGAGGGAGGGATAGAGGGAGGGAGGGAGGGAGGGAGGGATGGATAGAGGGAGGGAGGGATGGATGGATGGAGGGAGGGATGGAGGGAGAAATGGATGGAGGGAGGGATGGAGGGATGGAGGGAGGGAGAGAGGGAGGGATGGAGGGATGGAGGGAGGGAGGGAGGGAGGGAGGGAGGGAGGGAGGGAGGGAGGGATGGAGGGAGGGAGGGATGGAGGGAGGGATGGAGGGAGGGATAGAGGGAGGGAGGGATGGAGGGAGGGATGGAGGGATGGAGGGAGGGATAGAGGGAGGGAGGGATGGAGGGAGGGATGGAGGGAGGGATGGAGGGATGGAGGGAGGGATGGAGGGAGGGAGGGAGGGAGGGATGGAGGGATGGAGGGAGGGAGGGAGGGAGGGAGGGATGGAGGGAGGGAGGGAGGGAGGGAGGGAGGGAGGGATGGAGGGAGGGAGGGAGGGAGGGAGGGAGGGATGGAGGGAGGGATGGAGGGAGGGAGGGAGGGAGGGAGGGAGGGATAGAGGGAGGGAGGGAGGGAGGGAGGGAGGGAGGGAGGGAGGGAGGGAGGGAGGGAGGGAGGGAGGGAGGGATGGAGGAGGGATGGAGGGATGGAGGGAGGGATAGAGGGAGGGAGGGAGGGATGGAGGGAGGGAGGGGGGGAGGGAGGGAGGGAGGGAGGGAGGGAGGGAGGGAGGGAGGGAGGGAGGGAGGGAGGGAGGGAGGGATAGAGGGAGGGATGGAGGGAGGGAGGGAGGGAGGGAGGGAGGGAGGGAGGCATGGAGGATGGGGAGGGAGGGAGGGAGGGAGGGAGGGAGGGAGGGAGGGAGGGAGGGAGGGAGGGAGGGAGGGAGGGGAGGGAGAGGGAGGGAGGGAGGGAGGGGAGAGAAAGAGAGAATGACATGTTTTACTTTGTGAACCAGCTGTCAGATGAAATCACTCTCTAATATTTTGTTGGTAAAATAGATGTATTTTCTGGTTCTCTCTCTCCGTCTCACCCACCCACCCACCCACTCACTCACCACTTGTCCAGTCGGTCCGGTCCACTCTCCTCTCCTGACGACTCCAAAGGTTCCGTCTCCCAGTCGTTCACACAGCTGAAGCTCTGCCTCCCGGATCAGACAGGTCAGGGCTGCCCCCGACGACGGCCCATCGCTGGACGGGGTTAAGCCTTTAAACACCAGGCGCAATAATCGTTCATATACATATAGTTATGTGAGTTAACATACTCCAACAACAACTCCTAATTAAAACAATACTGTTTACAGGTCACTAATGGAGGAGATCTTTGTGGGCTATACTCAGCCTTGTCTCAGGATGGTAAATTGGTGGTTGAAGATATCCCTCTAATGGTGTGGGGGCTGTGCATTGGCAAAGTGGCTGGGGTTTTTTCCTGCCTGTTTGGCCCTGTCTGGGGGTATCATCGGATGGGGCCACAGTGTCTCCTGATCCCTCCTGTCTCAGCCTCCACTATTTATGCTGCAGTAGTTTATGTGTCGGGGGGCTAGGGTCAGTCTGTTATATCTGGAGTACTTCTCCTGTCTTATCCGCAGTCCTGTGTGAATTTAAGTATGCTCTCTCTAATTCTCTCTCTTTCTCTCTTTCTTTCTTTCTCTCTCTCGGAGGACCTGAGCCCTAGGACCATGCCTCAGGACTACCTGGTATGATGACTCCTTGCTGTTCCCAGTTCACCTGGCCATGCTGCTGCTCCAGTTTCAACTGTTCTGCCTGCGGCTATGGAACCCTGACCTGTTCACCAGACGTGCTACCTGTCCCAGACCTGCTGTTTTCAACTCTCTAGAGACAGCAGGAGCGGTAGAGATACTCTTAATGATCGGCTATGAAAAGCCAACTGACATTTACTCCTGAGGTGCTGACTTGCTGCACCCTCGACAACTACTGTGATTATTATTATTTGACTCTGCTGGTCATTTATGAACATTTGAACATATTGGCCATGTTCTGTTATAATCTCCACCCGACACAGCCAGAAGAGGACTGGCCACCCCTCATAGCCTGGTTCCTCTCTAGGTTTCTTCCTAGATTTTGGCCTTTCTAGGGAGTTTTTCCTAGCCACCGTGCTTCTACACCTGCATTGCTTGCTGTTTGGGGTTTTAGGCTGGTTTTCTGTACAGCACTTTGTGACATCAGCTGATGTAAGAAGGGCTATATAAATACATTTGATTTGATTTGAGTAGGTCAAAATCTAAAAAATGATAAGCCTGGAGTTGGGATAATGTAAAGAATATGTCAAACACCCACACACCTGGAGTCATCAAGGTGGGCGATGCCCCCCGGGGCTGCTGTGGGTCGGAGTCAGAGTCAGGTCTTTTCCCTGGAAATACCTGCTGGCCCAAACACAGAGACTACAGCTTAGAGAGACTTTACCACGTACACACACATGTACACTAAACACATGCACGCACACGCACACACACACACACTGTCATGCCCTGACCATAGAGAGCCCTTGGTTCTCGACGGTGAAGTAGGTCAGGGCATGACTAGGGGGTGTTCTAGCTCAATATTTCTATGTTGGTGTTTTATATGGTTCCCAATTAGAGGCAGCTGGTAATCGTTGCCTCTAATTGGGGATCATATTTAGGTAGCCATTTACCCCACCTGTGTTTGTGGGATATTGTTTTGTGTTTGTGCATCACTACTTTCATGTTTCGTTATTGTTTTTTTGTTTAAAGTTTCACCGTAATAAAGATGTGGAACTTCAATCACTCTGCGCCTTGGTCCGCTCATTACGACGATCGTGACACACACACTCAGCCATGCATGCCCGCATGCACGTTCACACACACACACACACACACACACACACACACACACACACACACACACACACACACACACACACACACACACACACACACACACACACACACACACACACACACACACACACACACACACACACACACACACACAGCTAAGAGGGATTCACACTCACTGTGTGCTGTACCTTGCTCATCCAGGATTTGCGTTTACAGAGAGCTCTCCTCCTCTTGACTGCCTCCCAAAGCCTCCTCTGTCCTGCAACACACAGAGAATACATTACACACCGTCAGCCTCCTCTGTCCTGCAACACACAGAGAATACATTACACACCGTCAGCCTCCTCTGTCCTGCAACACACAGGGAATACATTACACACCGTCAGCCTCCTCTGTCCTGCAACACACAGAGAATACATTACACACCGTCAGCCTCCTCTGTCCTGCAACACACAGAGAATACATTACACACCGTCAGCCTCCTCTGTCCTGCAACACACAGAGAATACATTATACACCATCAGCCTCCTCTGTCCTGCAACACACAGAGAATACATTACACACCGTCAGCCTCCTCTGTCCTGCAACACACAGAGAATACATTACACACCGTCAGCCTCCTCTGTCCTGCAACACACAGAGAATACATTACACACCGTCAGCCTCCTCTGTCCTGCAACACACAGAGAATACATTACACACCGTCAGCCTCCTCTGTCCTGCAACACACAGAGAATACATTACACACCGTCAGCCTCCTCTGTCCTGCAACACACAGAGAATACATTACACACCGTCAGCCTCCTCTGTCCTGCAACACACAGAGAATACATTACACACCGTCAGCCTCCTCTGTCCTGCAACACACAGAGAATACATTACACACCGTCAGCCTCCTCTGTCCTGCAACACACAGAGAATACATTACACACCGTCAGCCTCCTCTGTCCTGCAACACACAGAGAATACATTACACACCGTCAGCCTCCTCTGTCCTGCAACACACAGAGAATACATTACACACCGTCAGCCTCCTCTGTCCTGCAACACACAGAGAATACATTACACACCGTCAGCCTCCTCTGTCCTGCAACACACAGAGAATACATTACACACCGTCAGCCTCCTCTGTCCTGCAACACACAGAGAATACATTACACACCGTCAGCCTCCTCTGTCCTGCAACACACAGAGAATACATTACACACCATCAGCCTCTGTCCTGCAACACACAGAGAATACATTACACACCATCAGCCTCCTCTGTCCTGCAACACACAGAGAATACATTACACACCGTCAGCCTCTGTCCTGCAACACACAGAGAATACATTACACACCGTCAGCCTCCTCTGTCCTGCAACACACAGAGAATACATTACACACCATCAGCCTCCTCTGTCCTGCAACACACAGAGAATACATTACACACCATCAGCCTCTGTCCTGCAACACACAGAGAATACATTACACACCATCAGCCTCTGTCCTGCAACACACAGAGAATACATTACACACCATCAGCCTCCTCTGTCCTGCAACACACAGAGAATACATTACACACCATCAGCCTCTGTCCTGCAACACACAGAGAATACATTACACACCGTCAGCCTCTGTCCTGCAACACACAGAGAATACATTACACACTGTCAGCCTCCTCTGTCCTGCAACACACAGAGAATACATTACACACCATCAGCCTCCTCTGTCCTGCAACACACAGAGAATACATTATACACCATCAGCCTCCTCTGTCCTGCAACACACAGAGAATACATTACACACCATCAGCCTCTGTCCTACAACACACAGAGAATACATTACACACCATCAGCCTCCTCTGTCCTGCAACACAGAGAATACATTACATACTGTCAGCCTCCTCTGTCCTGCAACACAGAGAATACATTACACACCATCAGCCTCTGTCCTACAACACACAGAGAATACATTATACACCATCAGCCTCCTCTGTCCTGCAACACACAGAGAATACATTATACACCATCAGCCTCCTCTGTCCTGCAACACACAGAGAATACATTACACACCATCAGCCTCTGTCCTACAACACACAGAGAATACATTATACACCATCAGCCTCCTCTGTCCTGCAACACACAGAGAATACATTACACACCATCAGCCTCTGTCCTACAACACACAGAGAATACATTACACACCATCAGCCTCTGTCCTACAACACACAGAGAATACATTATACACCATCAGCCTCCTCTGTCCTGCAACACACAGAGAATACATTACACACCATCAGCCTCTGTCCTGCATCACACAGAGAATACATTACATACTGTCAGCCTCCTCTGTCCTGCAACACAGAGAATACATTACATACTGTCAGCCTCCTCTGTCCTGCAACACAGAGAATACATTACATACTGTCAGCCTCCTCTGTCCTGCAACACAGAGAATACATTACATACTGTCAGCCTCCTCTGTCCTGCAACACAGAGAATACATTACATACTGTCAGCCTCCTCTGTCCTGCATCACACAGAGAATACATTACATACTGTCAGCCTCCTCTGTCCTGCAACACAGAGAATACATTACATACTGTCAGCCTCCTCTGTCCTGCAACACAGAGAATACATTACATACTGTCAGCCTCCCTCTGACACACTGCCACCCCATCATCTATGTATGTGACATCTTGGATCGCTACAGGACAAAGAAATAAGAAAATAGATTGAAGAGAGACAGGACTGTGTGACTGTGTTATGACTACGTTGTGACTGTGATATGACTACATTGTGACTGTGATATGACTACCTTGTGACTGTGATATGACTACGTTGTGACTGTGATATGACTACCTTGTGACTGTGATATGACTACGTTGTGACTGTGATATGACCACGTTGTGACTGTGACATGACTACATTGTGACTGTGATATGACTACCTTGTGACTGTGATATGACTACGTTGTGACTGTGATATGACTACATTGTGACTGTGATATGACTACCTTGTGACTGTGATATGACTACGTTGTGACTGTGATATGACCACGTTGTGACTGTGATATGACTACATTGTGACTGTGATATGACTACGTTGTGACTGTGATATGACTACGTTGTGACTGTGATATGACTACGTTGTGACTGTGATATGACTACATTGTGACTGTGACATGACCACGTTGTGACTGTGACATGACTACATTGTGACTGTGATATGACTACGTTGTGACTGTGATATGACTACGTTGTGACTGTGATATGACTACGTTGTGACTGTGACATGACCACGTTGTGACTGTGACATGACTACATTGTGACTGTGATATGACTACGTTGTGACTGTGATATGACTACGTTGTGACTGTGATATGACTACATTGTGACTGTGACATGACCACGTTGTGACTGTGACATGACTACATTGTGACTGTGATATGACTACGTTGTGACTGTGATATGACTACGTTGTGACTGTGATATGACTACGTTGTGACTGTGACATGACCACGTTGTGACTGTGACATGACCACATTGTGACTGTGACATGACTACATTGTGACTGTGATATGACTACGTTGTGACTGTGATATGACTACCTTGTGACTGTGATATGACTACGTTGTGACTGTGACATGACCACGTTGTGACTGTGATATGACCACGTTGTGACTGTGATATGACTACGTTGTGACTGTGATATGACTATATTGTGACTGTGATATGACTATATTGTGACTGTGATATGACTACGTTGTGACTGTGATATGACTATATTGTGACTGTGATATGACTATATTGTGACTGTGATATGACTATATTGTGACTGTGATATGACTATATTGTGACTGTGACATGACTACGTTGTGACTGTGATATGACTATATTGTGACTGTGATATGACTACGTTGTGACTGTGACATGACCACGTTGTGACTGTGACATGACTATGTTGTGACTGTGATATGACTACATTGTGACTGTGATATGACTACATTGTGACTGTGATATGACCACGTTGTGACTGTGACATGACCACGTTGTGACTGTGACATGACCATGTTGTGACTGCGATTGGGACAATTTCTAGAGGAATAGACATGGTAAATCCACTACTATAGCTTTCCTTGATCTTTTTTTACACTTTAAAATAGGATATGACTTCACACACCTGGCCTCCCCATGCCGATCTTCTCCAGGTCTTCATTCTTGACGTAGTCGAAGTGTGACAGGCGGGTCACGTTCAGCTCGTCACGGACACGCAGGAAGTACTGCTGCAGCTGAACGTCTGTTAACAGATCTACCAACCACTCTGTCCCCTCCTCCGTCATCTACACACACACACAGTCAACATACCAACAACAACATCAACCAGTGTCTGACACAGTACATAAGACTTTACCATGTTTTCTCCCACTCTCTCCTTCCTCTCTTCCTTCTCCTCCTCTTCTATCTCGTAGGACAGATGCTGGTACATATAGTTCTCTGCCATGGCTGCTGCTCCCCCACACTCGTCCTCCAATCTCCCCTCACCCTCCGCCCCTCTTTCAATACTCTATGGTTTTTGTCCTGGTTTCAGCCATGTGTGTTGAAGCAGTGTTACATCTCAGTTCCTCTCTGTGTCACTCTGCTGCGAGTCTGCCCAGTGTTGAGCTCCCCTCAACCTCACGACCTTCTGCCTAATCAACACACACACACACACACACACACACACACACACACACACACACACACACACACACACACACACACACACACACACACACACACACACACCAGGAGACATCTGACACCACTCTCTCCTGTCTCTATCAGCCAAGCTAAGCCTTCTATAAACTGTCCCTTTCTCTATCCATCTGTGCTGACTCACCCCTACACACAGCACAGGACACTTCCACACTTCCCTGACCTCTCTATCCCTTTCTCCCTATGACTCTCAACATCCTCCGTCTACTGGTGAATAATACAACATCCCCGGAGAGAGAAGAGAGAGCTAGAAACAGTGCTTTCTATGTGACTCTGTTTAATTGAGGGCACTCTGGGTCTGAATATGGAAATGTAAATATAGCCTGTATTACCCCCGATTCAGCCTCTCTCTCTGCATTATAAAACAGCACTGCAGTGCAGACTACTGTTGCTATAGGGAGAAAACACTACATAACGAGCCTACGCTAACCCTCCTCCCTTTCTCTCCTAGTAAACAGTAGCTCTTGTTGAGCTAGGCTAAATAAGCTAAGAGATATGCGTATTGAATCCGTTTTTTAAACTAATCTACTGAAATGTTAAATGGGACATGTCGCATCACTGATCCATACACTGACTAGCCTATTAACGGTAACCTCATCAGAGACAGAGACCCAAATCAAGATAACAGTATAGTTCATGCAGACGCTCATCGAGAGATGTAAAAAAAGAGAGATGGGGAGAGAAAGACAGACTCTCTATTTTCTCCACCTCGCCAAAACTCGCCTTAATCAATTGTTGTTTTCAGAACCCTTCATTTTTTCTTGGTAAAATAAGCAGTCGGTTGTTTTCTGTCTGTTCCCTGTCCTCTCCTGTAATTCCTGGTCGCGTGTTGCTGGGATTACTGGCGTGGCGTCACCGCGTTTTGCGCACATTGAGTGAGATACATACAGTACGTTCCAGGCCGCCAACATTGCATTGAAACATTGCATTGAAACATTTGCATTAAAACATTGCATGATCTATTGGGTAAGGATAGGCTATCGGTGATTTTTGGTAGTTAGCGTCCAACGACGATTTGGTATTTGATTAGGATCCCCATTAGCTGTTGCAAAAGCAGCAGCTCCTCTTCCTGTGGTTCACACAAAACATGAAACATAATACAGAACATCATTGGACACGAACAGCTCAAGGACAGAACTACATACATTTTAAAAAAGGCTATGAAAAGACCCCTGGTGGCATAAGTGTGTGTCAGAGCTGTGTGTAAGTTGACTATGTAAACCATTTGCGATTTTAAACACATTGTTTCTTATAAAAACAATTAATGCCGTCAGTCTCTCCTCAACTCTTAGCCAAGAGAGACTGGCCTGCATAGTATTTATATCAGCCCATCAATGAACAATAACCACACACACACACAGTTTATGTATTGGTGCGTTAAACCAACGGGTTTATTGAAGCACAGCAGAAAAACAGAACTCATCAACGGTACAGAAACGGCTAAAAACCCATACACGGTCCTCTACAGCATGGTAACACACCAAGTAAGTGGTAGAAAAGTCAGGTGAACATGTATGGGTTCAGCCTAGCACTGACAAGTCTGTAACAGAAATGTCAGAACAGTTCCACTTGTTAGCTGATTGACGGAGTGCGATCAATAATCAAAAGAGAACAATCACTATTTAGCGGACGGCTGCAACAGGAGTTTCAGTGTCAGTGATAATAAATGTATGGGAAAATATTTAGGAAGATAATCCTATTGACCTGAATGGGAACATTTGTTGTAGGGATTGCATTTGTAAGGGAAAATACAGTAACATGCCATAGGACGTATCCATTACAACTAATTCAGAGAGGAACAATAGAAGAGTGTTAGGTCACACATATCAGATATCTTAACCCAACACAAAGAGAGAGAGAAAAATGACTGAGAAACACTGTTTCCTGATAAATGACTTCACCCTTCAGTGAAATATGAGTCACTGCCCCCGATACACACAGATATATAACTCTGGGAAACACTGTACCCAATAAATTACTTCACCCTTTGTGAAATATGGGAGTCACTGCCCCCGATAGATAACCACACACACTGGTAGGCAAAAACTACCACCAACACTTATCATTATGGAAGACACTGCTCCCGATAATAGTTCAAATCAGAAATATAAACTGCTCCAAAATAACACTGGTTAACATAAATAACTCTTTCACTGCCTGAATAATATTATTTTTATACGTTCAGCTCAGAGTGGCGAGATTTAGCATGTTTGTTTTGGTGAGCCCATGCTGCATCAGAAATTACACCATATTACCTATATAGTTAACTTCTTCTGACCAGAGCCATTTAAGGCTATATATAAAATTGTAATTACAGACGTGACACAAATAGCTACCTCCCCGACATGTCTAAAACATGCTTAGAATTTGTAAATTCACCATGGACTCCGAATTTAAGTGCATGCATTTCATGAAATCAAAATGTGACAAAGTCATGACATCCGCTGCCGTCGGGTACCATGTTTCTGTGGTGATACCCAGATGCTGGGGTTTCTGTTTCCATAATAATGTGTGGGAGCAGTCGGTGATGTATTTCTGTTAACAGAGTCATGTATACATCGGAAGTCTGACCATCTGTAGCTGGACAGTCTTTCATCCGGGTCAAAACGATAGTGTCGGTCTCAATTCTCTTCCCCCATTAGATTCTGTTCTCACTTCAACTGCAAGGCAAACTGAAAGGCAATATTTACACCACATGTCATGGGACCTTGGATGGTCACAGTCTGTATACGTGACTCTGTTGCTTCAGCCGTAGTAAGAGACAGTATAACTGCCATAAGTATGGAAGACATTCCTCCCGATAACTTTATAAAATGAACTGATAACTTTATCAAAAACCAAATGAACAAACACATAGCCGTCCAGTCTGGAAGGCACAGCTCCTGATAACTTTATCAAAAACCAAATGAATGACATTTAAACATGTATAGTGAGCATTGGCACTGAAAAATAAATCAACTCTTAACCTAAACTAACAACATGAAACTGCCATAAGTCTGAAGGCACTGCTTCCAAAAATGTTATAAAAATAAACAAGAACTTTATCATCATTAAAACAGAGAACATTTATATTGGACTGATAGATATATAACGTATAAATAGGCTCCTCTGTGTCGAGGGATTAGAGGTCGATCAATCTCAACATTCTTCAGGAAGTCCAGTAACTGAAACTGGAAGGAATGACAGTAGTTCCTGGTCTCTTATCTTACATCGTCACCCCCGACCAATCCGTCTTCATCTCATCCTGGATTTTACAGTGAACCAGGACGGACGGACGGACGGACAGACGCACACTGTTACATCTGGTTGTCGCTGTCCCAGACGTCTCCAGAGAGAGCATTGGCACAGCCCTGTAGCGTCCAGGTGGCCAGGGCCAGCTGGGTCCGCAGCACCTCTCTGTCCTCACCCTCCAACAGGGCTGCCAGGGTGTGGGAACCACGGCCAAACAGCAGGTGGCGGAATGGAACCTCTTTGGGGGAGACATATGGAGAAAGGAGGTTGTGTTCCACCTAGGGGGAGAGAGAGGAGAATTCAAGTGTTAGTTTATGAATCAAGACAGAACCACTACTGATTGACTTGTGTTCACTATAAAACTGCAGCCTTATGGCATTGATCAGTTAGATTACAAGGGTGTGTGTGTGCGCGTCTCACTCTCATGATGCGGTCGTTGATGTTGTGGCAAGCCAGTGTGTCAGTGAGGTCGGTGTTGAGTAGGTCAGTGTTGAGGTCAGTAGCAGCTCTACTGTAGGATCCTAAGGCCATGATGAGCCAATGGGCTGACAGACTCTCAGCAGAACCATCCTGTAACAACACAATAACATTACAACTATACCTAACAACAACAAACAAAAACAATCATGTCATATAAACAAACCCGGGTGACTTGTTTGAGGCGCTGGTTGATCTTGACCACAGATCGGCTGAGAACCGTCCTGTAGCGTTGCACATCTAGACGTAGCACGTGGTCGTGGACCAATCGTAACGCCAGCTGACCTGCGACCAATCCCGCCCCAGTGGCTAGGGAATTAAGACGATGGGCGGTGGCGTAACCAAGGTGATCCTTGTTGTCAAGAGAGGTGCCGTAGTACGGGTAGGCCTCAGACTGCAACACGCGCGCGGGCATGCATGCATGCATGCACGCACACACACACACACACACACACACACACACACACACACACACACACACACACACACACACACACACACACACACACACACACACACACACACACACACGGGAGGCAAAGACAGACAGTTATCGAAATCAAACTATCTGTAAACAAAACATTGAAACCTGAGAGTGTGTGTGTGTTAGTGTTTGTTAAAGTGTGTGTGTGTGTTAGTGTTTGTTAAAGTGTGTGTGTGTGTTAGTATTTGTTAAGGTGTGTGTGTTAGTATTTGTTAAAGTGTGTGTGTTAATGTTTGTTAAGGTGTGTGTGTTAATGTTTGTTAAGGTGTGTGTGTTAATGTTTGTTAAAGTGTGTGTGTGTATTAGTGTTTGTTAAGGTGTGTGTGTGTTAGTGTTTGTTAAGGTGTGTGTTAGTTATTGTGTGTGTGTCTCACCCCCTGAGAGACGAAGCGGAAGGAGAGAGAGGGGATTCCAGAGAAGGCCAAGAAGGGATATGCAGAGTCTTCCATCTTCATGGGCTCAAACCTAATCACACACACACACCTTTATGCCTATTGTACACACATATCTTTGGAGTGATCTATCATTGGAGTGATATGTGAGGTGTACTCACACTGCCTTCTCAAAGTTGACTCCAGACACCTTATCATACAGAGACTTCCCAGACTCTCCAAAACCAATGGGATTCTTCACCTCCTTCGTGGTGCTTTCCAGAAGGCTGTAGAGTAGGGGACTGGCAGACACTTTGAATTCACCATGGCCTGAAGATCACACACTATTAGATTAGAAGGATACTTTGTATGAAGTATTTTTGTGGTTGTGTGTACTCACCAGTGACCACTCCATCCAGACTGATGTAGGTGAAAGCTCTTCTGTCCAGAGAGGAGAAGAAACCCTGGAGAGGAACACACACGACATTACATACCCCACCCTGCTAGTGTAGAGGCTGGTCCAATCAGAGCCTTCCAGCAACATATTATTATCGCCTAATACCATTAGCTAGAACACTGACATATCCTGAATACTTTCCACCCAGTGTGTGTGTTGAACTGTAAGGGGTGTGTGTGTGTGTGTGTGTGTGTGTGTGTGTGTGTGTGTATTGAACTGTAAGGGGGTGTGTGTGTGTGTGTGTTGAACTGTAAGGGGTGTGTGTGTGTGTGTGTTGAACTGTAAGGGGGGTGTGTGTGTGTGTGTGTGTTGAACTGTAAGGGGGGTGTGTGTGTGTGTGTTGAACTATAAGGGGTGTGTGTGTGTGTGTGTTGAACTATAAGGGGTGTGTGTGTGTGTGTGTGTGTGTGTGTGTGTGTTGAACTGTAAGGGGTGTGTGTGTGTTGAACTGTAAGGGGGTGTGTGTGTTGAACTGTAAGGGGGTGGTGTGTGTGTGTGTGTGTGTGTGTGTTGAACTGTAAGGGGTGTGTGTGTGTGTGTTGAACTATAAGGGGTGTGTGTGTGTGTGTGTTGAACTATAAGGGGGTGTGTGTGTGTGTGTGTGTGTGTTGAACTATAAGGGGTGTGTGTGTGTGTGTGTTGAACTGTAAGGGGTGTGTGTGTGTGTGTGTGTGTGTGTGTGTGTGTGTGTGTGTGTGTGTGTGTGTGTGTGTGTGTGTGTGAACTGTAGGGGGTGTGTGTGTGTGTTGAACTATAAGGGGGTGTGTGTGTGTGTGTGTGTGTGTTGAACTGTAAGGGGTGTGTGTGTGTGTGTGTGTTGAACTATAAGGGGGTGTGTGTGTGTTGAACTGTAAGGGGTGTGTGTGTGTGTGTGTGTGTTGAACTGTAAGGGGGTGTGTGTGTGTGTGTGTGTGTGTTGAACTGTAAGGGGTGTGTGTGTGTTGAACTGTAAGGGGTGTGTGTGTGTGTTGAACTGTAAGGGGGTGTGTGTGTGTGTGTGTTGAACTGTAAGGGGTGTGCGTGTGTGTTGAACTGTAAGGGGTGTGCGTGTGTGTTGAACTGTAAGGGGTGTGTGTGTGTGTTGAACTATAAGGGGTGTGTGTTTGTGTGTGTGTTGAACTGTAAGGGGTGTGTGTGTGTGTGTTGAACTGTAAGGGGTGTGTGTGTGTGTGTGTGTGTGTGTGTGTGTGTGTGTGTGTGTGTGTGTGTGTGTGTGTTGAACTGTAAGGGGTGTGTGTGTGTGTTGAACTGTAAGGGGTGTGTGTGTGTGTTGAACTATAAGGGGTGTGTGTGTGTGTGTGTGTGTTGAACTGTAAGGGTGTGTGTGTGTGTGTGTGTTGAACTATAAGGGGTGTGTGTGTGTGTTGAACTGTAAGGGGTGTGTGTGTGTGTGTGTGTGTGTTGAACTGTAAGGGGTGTGTGTGTGTGTTGAACTGTAAGGGGTGTGTGTGTGTGTGTGTTGAACTGTAAGGGGTGTGTGTGTTGAACTGTAAGGGGTGTGTGTGTTGAACTGTAAGGGGTGTGTGTGTGTGTTGAACTGTAAGGGGTGTGTGTGTGTAGTTCACCTCCAGCCACTCTGTAGATCCAACACCGCCGTATTCTCCTGCACTCCAACTGGCAAACACCAGACTCCTCCTGGGACGGAAACCATCTACACACACACACAGATGTCAGAATGTGTGTGTTGTGTGTGTGTGTGTGCGTTTATGCATTAATGTGTGTGTTTATGCATTGATGTGTGTGTGTGTTTATGCATTGATTGATGTGTGTGTTTATGCATTGTTTGATGTGTGTGTGTGTGTTAATGTGTTAATGTATTGATGTGTGTGTTAATGTATTGATGTGTGTGTGTGTGTGTTAATGTATTGATGTGTGTTAATGTATTGATATGTGTGTGTTAATGTATTGATATGTGTGTGTTAATGTATTGATATGTGTGTGTTAATGTATTGATGTGTGTGTGTTAATGTATTGATATGTGTGTGTTAATGTATTGATATGTGTGTGTTAATGTATTGATATGTGTGTGTTAATGTATTGATATGTGTGTGTTAATGTATTGATGTGTGTTAATGTATTGATATGTATGTTAATGTATTGATGTGTGTTAATGTATTGATGTGTGTGTGTTAATGTATTGATATGTGTGTGTTAATGTATTGATATGTGTGTGTTAATGTATTGATATGTGTGTGTTAATGTATTGATATGTGTGTGTTAATGTATTGATGTGTGTGTTAATGTATTGATGTGTGTGTGTGTGTGTGTGTGTGTGTGTGTGTGTGTGTGTGTGTGTGTGTGTGTGTGTGTGTGTGTATGTGTGTGTGTTGATGTATTGATGTGTGTTAATGTATTGATGTGTGTGTGTTAATGTATTGATATGTGTGTGTTAATGTATTGATGTGTGTTAATGTATTGATATGTGTGTGTTTTAATGTATTGATGTGTGTTAATGTATTGATATGTGTGTGTTAATGTATTGATGTGTGTTAGTGTATTGATGTGTGTTAATGTATTGATGTGTGTGTGTTAATGTATTTATATGTGTATGTTAATGTATTGATAGGTGTGTGTGTTAATGTATTGATGTGTGTTAATGTATTGATGTGTGTTAATGTATTGATGTGTGTTAATGTATTGATGTGTGTTAATGTATTGATGTTACCTGTGTGCACCATCTCAGACACAGCTCTAGCCAGCTCCAGTAGCAGTGTGGTCCCGACAGTGGCTTTAGCGTAGCCTGGACCCCACGCATCCCTCTGAGCCCCCAGTAACACGTACCGATCTACACACAAACAGTCAAATTAACACAAAACCCACCCACAAACACAAACACTGTGCATAGAGATTATACATTACTGTTCAAATGTACAGAGTTCAAAGATAATGTTTTGGAGTGTTCTGTGTGGCTTGGTGGGAAAAAGTTTGGTGTTAGCAATGCCAGGGTTCTAGGCTTGAATCCTGCTGGAGTCACATACACTACAATGGATGCACTCACACAGACAGACACATACCTGGCTCAGTGAAGCCCTTGATGACTCCAAAGACGTTGTGGATCTCTGTGTCCTGCAGCACGTTGTTCACCTCCACAGTAACATCTTCACTACTAGCCCCTCCCAGGGTGTACTTCACATTGTCCAGTGAGCCTTTAAAACTGAGAGGGGACTCAAGCCCACCTATACGCCTGGGGATAGATAGACAGTTACGTGTGTGTGTGTGTGTGTGTGTGTGTGTGTGTGTGTGTGTGTGTGTGGTCTTACGTTAGTATCTTGGCAGCACTAGCAGCAGTAATGCTTTGGGCCAGTACAGTAGGCAGACCAGAAGACTTTGTGGGAGGGAACTGGGTGTGGTTAAAGGAGGGGAAGCCTGGCGTGAAGGGGTCCCCTGAACCTAGATGGACCTACAGGAGAACATCACAGAACGCCAGACAGAATGTGAACATAGAACGTTAAATGGTTGTAGTTGCAGAAGCATCTCTGAATCAGGCTCGGTAAGATTCACCTTGTAGTGGTGTGAGTACTCACATGTCCGTACAGTTCAGTAGTTGGTTGGAACTTGTAGTCTTTAGGGTCGAGGTAAATCAACACAGCAGATACTCCCAATGCTGCTACATTAGCCACCTGAAACACAGACACGCAGAAGTACACTGAAAACCACCTTTCTCACACACACACACACACACACACACACACACACACACACACACACACACACACACACACACACACACACACACACACACACACACACACACACACACACACACACACACACACACACACACACACACACACACACACACACACACCTTACCTGCTGTGCCAGGCTGATCTGTCCTGTAGCTCTCAGTAGAATCACAGTGCCATTCAGCTCAACCTTCAGAGTCTGTAGCAGCATCAAGTCCTCTTGACTCCCATAGTTACCATACACCGCCTTGCCCTGCAGACACAAAAAACAGATCCCCCTTGTGAGATTCAGGCAACAACTGTGATTACAAACATCCAATGTGGCAGAAAATATGTTACAAACATGCCACTTTCCAAGCCTTTAACCGTAACAGATTATTTTGGCTCAGATTTCACACTATGAAATATTGGCCCAAAATATCAAAAGAAATGATCAGTCAATATAATTCAATGTGGACATCTGATTGGCTGACCTGAGCTTTTCCTGTGGCACTATAGGCCAGATAGCCCTTAGGCTGGCCCACCTCCTCTTGGCCAATCATAACACGGTTTGGCTTCTGACTGTGGGTAAAGGGATTGGGGAGGAGAATGTTACAAGCAAAGTGGAATTATGAGACAGAGGTGTGTGTGTGTGTGTGTGTGTGTGTGTGTGTGTGTGTGTGTGTGTGTGTGTGTGTGTGTGTGTGTGTGTGTGTGTGTGTGTGTACGAGACAGTGTGTGTGTGTGTGTACCTGTTGGCTGTCTGTAGTTGGACATAGTGTACGTCAGTCCAGGGCTCCATCTCCAGACTCTTAAAGCTGTCAAACACATGATATTCCAGAATGCCATCTGTACTGCTCCCTGCCACGTGATCTGGCTGTTCAACATCACTGCAGAGAGAGAGGGTGGACCGTATTTCACACTACTTTGGATTATAATCGGATTTTAAAGCTTGCATGAATGTCATGCTTAATATAATGTGTGTCATCATCACAAATCAACTGAATTGTACTTAAAAAACACATAGGCTGTAACAAAAGCTAGCCAATGTCAATGAGCATTATCATTCTAGCTAACAAATGCTTCATCCAAAATAGTTATTTTGCAAAGCTCACAACCAAATATCTTAGCAAAAGTTCAAGCAATAATCAAAACATAATTGTAAGCGCATTAGAACCCCCAAAATATATGTTGTTTAGAAGTAATAAAAAGTCAATGAACAGCATTCTCACATAGGTGTTCCTTTTGTCCAGGTGGGAAAGGGCAATAGAGATTGCATCATCTGTGGATCTGTTTGGGCAGTATGCAAATTGGAGTGGGTCTAGGGTTTCTGGGATAATGGTGTTGATTTGAGCTATTACCAGCCTTTCAAAGCACTTCATGGCTACGGACGTGAATGCTGTGGGTCTGTAGTCATTTAGGCAGGTTACCTTAGTGTTCTTGGGCACAGGGAATATGGTGGTCTGCTTGAAACATGTTGGTATTAGACTCAATCAGGGACATGTTGAAAATGTCAGTGAAGACACCTGCCAGTTGGTCAGCACATGCCCGGAGCACACGTCCTAGTAATCTGTCTGGCCCCGCAGCCTTGTGAATGTTGACCTGTTTAAAGGTCTTACGTCAGCTACGGAGAGCGTGATCACACAGTTGTCCGGAACAGCTGATGCTCTCATGCATGCCTCAGTGTTGCTTGCTTCGAAGCGAGCATAGAAGTGATTTAGCTTGTCTGGTAGGCTTGTGTCAATGGGCAGCTTGCGGCTGTGCTTCCCTTTGTAGTCTGTAATAGTTTGCAAGCCCTGCCACATAAGACGAGTGTCGGAGCCGGTGTAGTATGATTCAATCTTAGTCCTGTATTGATGCTTTGCCTGTTTGATGGTTCGTCGCAGAGCATAGCAGGATTTCTTAGAAGCGTCCGGGTTAGAGTCCCGCACCTTGAAAGCGGCAGCTCTGCCCTTTAGCTCAGTGTGAATGTTGCCTGTAATCCATGGCATCTGGTTGGTGTATGTACATACAGTCACTGTGGGGACGATGTCCCCGATGCACTTATTGATAAAGCCAGTGACTGCGGCATTCATTTGGGAGTTTTGGATAGGATTACCGTGACCAACAGTCACAGTGAATTTGAATGCGGTCATGACTGGTGAATGCCGGTGTGGCGGTAATACGGTCAAAAACCCTGTGTGTGTGTGTGTGTATGTGTGTGTGTGTGTGTGTGTGTGTGTGTGTGTGTGTGTGTACCTCAGTCTGCTGTTGAAGGCGTCAGGAGTCAGTCTTTGTGCCAGCAAGCTGGTGATGTCATTCCAGGTTAGAGAGGATTCTACTACAGCCTCCTCAGCTACGCCCACTTCCTGCTCAGAATCACAAGTGATTGGCTCCTTGTGGGGAGAGTGGTGGCTCACATAGCCAATCAGATAGCCTAAAACAGAGAAAGTGAAGACAGAAAGACAAGAGAGAGTGGATTAACTCATTTTGCATTGCCTGGTGCCCCAGATGGCTGGAGATTTCACTTTAGGACCAATGGAAGAGTCTAAAATGTGTAAACTGCACAAGGCGATGCAAGACGACCTTGCCCAGGGAGAAAGGGTGAGTGTGACAAAGACATTAAAAAAGAGCATGAGGAAGAGTGTGTACCGATGATGAAGATGAAGAGGGTTCCAAGAGCCAGATAACACACTTTGCGGTTGTTTTGCTGTGGGCGGGGCCTGTATGAGGGCGAGCCTCCTGGTTGGCCCACCTGCTCAGAGGGGGCGTGGTCATTTACTTCATCATCAGACAGTCTCACCTCCACGTGGCTCCCTTCGTCTCCCTCTTCGTCCGACTGCAGAGTGAAGTGGCTGTACCGCTCACTGTTAAACTACACACACACACACACACTGAACAAAAATATAAACAAAACTTGTAAGAATTTCATAAGGAAATTGTTGACTGATTTCCTTATGAAGGAAATCAGTCAATTGAAATCAATTCATTAGGCCCCAATCTATGGATTTCACATGACTGGGAATACAGATATGCATCTGTTTGTAACAGATACCTTAAAAAAAAAAAAAAAGAGGGGCGTGGATCAGAAAACCAGTCAGTATCTGGTGTGACCACCTTTTGCCTCATGCAGCACGACATCTCCTTCACATAGAGTTGATCAGGCTTCCAGTTCTCTGCTGCTAATGACTGGAATGAATTGCAAAAATCACTGAAGCTGGAGACTTATATCTCCCTCTCTAACTTTAAGCATCAGCTGTCAGAGCAGCTTACCGATCGCTGTACCTGTACACAGCCAATCTGTAAATAGCCCACCCTGCTACCTCATCCCCATATTGTTATTTATTGTTTTGCACCCAAGTATCTCAACTTGCACATCATCATCTACACATCTATCACTCCAGTGTTAATGCTAAATTGTAATTATTACCTATTACTATTTATTGCCTTTACCTCCCTACTCTTCTACATTTGCACACACTGTACATTGATTTTTCTATTGTGTTATTGACTGTGTGTTTGTTTATGTAACTCTGTTGTTGTTTTTGTCGCACTGCTTTGCTTTATCTTGGCCAGGTCGCCGTTGTAAATGAGAACTTGTTCTCAACTGGCCTACCTGGTTAAATAAAGGTGAAATAAAATAAAAAAAATTAAAAAGGCTGTTGATTGTGGCCTCTGGAATGTTGTCCCACTCCTCTTCAATGGTTGTGCAAAGTCGCTGGATATTGGCGGGAACTGGAAAACGCTGTCGTACACGTCGATCCAGAGCATCCCAAACATGTCTCATTGGGTGACATGATTGGTGAGTATGCAGGCTATGGAAAAACTGGGACATTTTCAATTTCCAAGAATTGTATACTTATCCTTGCGACATTGGGCCGTGCATTATGCTGAAACATGAGTTGATGGCAGTGGATGAACGGCAAGACAATGGGCTCAGGATCTTGTCATGGTATCTCTGTGCATTGAAATTGCCATAGAGAAAATTCAATCGTGTTGGTTGTCTGTAGTTTATGCCTGCCCATACCCCCACCATGAAGCACTCGGTTAACAAAGTTGACATCAGCAAACTGCTCGCCCACACGACGCCATGCACATGGTCTGTGGTTGTGAGGCCGGTTGGACGTACTGTCAAATTCTAAAAAACAATGTTGCAGGCGGCTTATGGTAGAGAAATTAACATCAATTCAGCTCGTGGACATTCCTGCAGTCAGCATGCCAATTGCACGCTCCCTCAAAACTTTAAACATCTGTGGCATTGTTTGTGTGACAAAACTGCACATTTTAGAGTGGCCCTCTATTGGCCCCAGCACAAGGTACACCTGTGTAATGATCATGCTGTTTAATCAGCTTCTTGATATGCCACATCTGTCAAGTGGAAGGATTATCTTGGCAAAAGAGAAATGCTCACAAATAGGGATGTAAACAAATTTGTGCACAACATTTGAGAGAAATAAGCTTTTTATGTGTATGGAACATTTCTGGGATATTTTATTGGAGGGGCTAGCGGCAGCAGGCCCAGCTTAGATAATCAACATACTTACTATTATTCCGCCGCCTACTCCGTTTAGGCTAGAAACGCCGTTCCAACTTCAGAACGTGCAGAATGGTCTGGATCGAGTTGCTACTAAACAACGTTTTGATAGCTGTTATACTTATGTTATTAAATTGTATTCGTTTTTTCGCCCAAAACCGCCAGCATGGGATTTCTCAAGATTTAAATCCTCGCCATTGTGACATCATCACTTCCAACTGTCATTTTCTCATGCAACTTTTGACCCAAATCAGCTAATAATTCCACTTTGCAACCACTTAGACAGAAAATTAGAAGCTTACCAGCTTCGTCTACTGGCAAAATCTGGCATTTGCTGTTTTTACCACTAACACTATTACATACCACAACCGTACAACTTCAGACCATATCTAGTGACCACAACCACACAATTACATACCACAACCACACAACTTCTGACAACACATTTTAACTACTTACTATATCCATACAACCTTTTAACACCTCACAACTACTGAACCACATAACTACTGAACCACATAACTACTGAACCACATAACTACTGAACCACATAACTACTGAACCACATAACTACTGAACCACATAACTACCGAACCACATAACTACCGAACCACATAACTACCTAACCACATAACTACTTAACCACATAACTACTTAACCACATAACTACTGACCTCAACCGCACAACTTCTGACCACATCTAGTGACCACAACCCCACAATGATACTCGGCTATACTCGGCCTTGTCTCAGGATGGTAAGTTGGTGTTTGAAGATATCCCTCCAGTGGTGTGGGGGCTGTGTTTTGGCAAAGTGGGTGGGGTTATATCCTGCCTGTTTGGCCCTGTCTGGGGGTATCATCGGATGGGGCTACAGTGTCTCTCGACCCCTCCTGTCTCAGCCTCCACTATTTATGCTGCAATAGTTTTGTGCCGGGGGGCTAGGGTCAGTCTGTTATATCTGGAGTATTTCTCCTGTCTTATCCGGTGTCCTGTGTGAATTTAAGTATGCTCTCTCTAATTCTCTATCTCGGAGGACCTGAGCCCTAGGACCATGCCTCGGGACTACCTGGCCTGATGACTCCTTGCTGTCCCCAGTCCACCTGGCCGTGCTGCTGATCCAGTTTCAACTGTTCTGCTTGCGGCTATGGAACCCTGATCTGTTCACCAGATGTGCTACCTGTCCTAGACCTGCTGTTTTAAACTCTCTAGAGACAGTAGGAGCGCCAGAGATACTCTGAATGATCGGCTATGAAAAGCAAACTGATATTTACTCCTGAGGTGCTGACCTGTTGCACCCTCTACAACCACTGTGATTATTATTATTTGATCCTGCTGGTCATTTATGAACATTTGAACATCTTGGCCATGTTCTGTTATAATCTCCACCCGGCACAGCCAGAAGAGGACTGGCCACCCCTCATAGCCTGGTTCCTCTCTAGGTTTCTTCCTAGGTTTTGGCCTTTCTAGGGAGTTTTTCCTTGCCACCGTGTTTCTACACCTGCATTGCTTGCTGCTTGGGGTTTTAGGCTGGGTTTCTGTACAGCACTTTGAGATATCATCTGATGTAAGAAGGGCTACATAAATACATTTGATTTGAATTGAATGACATACCTCATCCACATAACTTCTGACCGCAATCCAATTCTGACCACATCTAGTGTCCACAACCACAAAACTCCTGACCTCAAACCCACTATTACAAACAACACAACTTCTGACCACACATTTAACTACTAACCATATCCAAACAACTTTTGACCACAACTACTGACAACAACCACAGAACCACATAACTACTAACCCACATAACTACTGACCATAACTACTGAACCACATAACTACTAGTCCACAAAAGCTGCGGGCGGCCCTTGCAGAGCAAGGAGAACAACTACTTCAAGGTCTCAGAGCGAGTGACGTCACCGATTGAAACGCTATTAGCGCACACCCCGCTAACTAGCTAGACATTTCACATCGGTTACACCAGCCTAATCTCAGGAGTTGATAGGCTTGAAGTCATAAACAGCTCAATGCTTGAAGCACAGCGAAGAGCTGCTGACAAATGCAGGGAAGTGCTGTTTGAATGAATGCTTACGAGCCTGATGCTTCCTACTATTGCTCAGTCAGACTGCTCTATCAAATATCAAATCATAGACTTAATTATAACATAATAACACACAGAAATACGAGCCTTAGGTCATTAATATGGTCAAATCCGGAAACTATAATTTAGAAAACAAAACGTTTATTCTTTCAGTGAAATACAGAACCGTTCTGTATTTTATCTAACGGGTGGCATCCCTAAGTCTAAATATTCCTGTTACAATGCACAACCTTCAATGTTATGTCATAATTATGTAAAGGTCTGGCAAATTAGTTCGCAACGAGCCAGGCTGCCCAAACTGTTGCATATACCCTGACTCTGCGTGCAATGAACACAAGAGAAGTGACACAATTTCCCTAGTTTAATATTGCCTGCTAACCTGGATTTCTTTTAACTAAAATATATACTTCTGTGTATTGATTTTAAGAATGGCATTGATGTTTATGGTTAGGTACATTCGCGCATGAAATATTTCCGCAAATGTGCTTTTGTTAAATCATCCCCCGTTTGGCAAAGTTGGCTGTCTTTGTTTGGAAGAAATAGTCTTCACAGAGTTCGCAAACTGCTGCATATACCCTGACTCTGTTGCACAGAACGCAAGAGAAGTGACACAATTTCCCTAGTTAAAATAAATTCATGTTAGCAGGCAATATTAACTAAATATGCAGGTTTAAAAATATATACTTGTGTATTGATTGTATTGATTTTATGGAAGGCGTTGATGTTTATGGTTAGGTACAAGGTGCAACGGACAGTGCTTTTTTAGCGAATGCGCTTGTTAAATCACCCGTTTGGCAAAATAGGCTATGATTCAATGACAAATTAACAGGCAATGCAGGACAAGCTAGTAATATCATCAACCATGTGTAGTTAACTAGTGATTATGTTAAGCTTGATTGTTTTTTACAAGATATGTTTAATGCTAGCTAGCTCCTTGCTGCACTCGCATAACAGGTAGTCAGCCTGCCACGCAGTCTCCTCGTGGAGTGCAATGTAATCGGCCATGATCGGTGTCCAAATGTTTTATTTATTATTTATTTAACTAGGCAAGTCAGTTAAGAACAAATTAAGAACAAATTCTTATTTTCAATGACGGCCTAGGAACAACAGATTTGTACCTTGCCAGCTCGGGGATTTGAACTTGCAACCTTCTGGTTACTAGTCCAACGCTCTAACCACTAGGCTACTCTGCCGATTCCCGATTGTTATGAAAACTTGAAATAGGCCCCAATTAAATCGGCCATTCCGATTAATCGGTCGACCTCTAATAACTACTGATCACTACTGCTGACCACTACTGCTGACCGCAACTACTGAACCACATAACTACTGAACCACATAACTACTGAACCACATAACTACTGAACCACATAACTACTGAACCACATAACTACTGAACCACATAACTACTGAACCACATAACTACTGAACCACATAACTACTGACCACATAACTACTGAAACACATAACTACTGAACCACATAACTACTGACCACTACTACTGAACCACATAACTACTGACCAAAACTACTGAACCACATAACTACTGACCAAAACTACTGAACCACATAACTACTGACCACATAACTACTGACCAAATCTACTGACTTTCGATGGGAATTAAAAATACAAATTTTACACGTCTTTCCCTACCACAAACGTTTAAAGAGTTTAGCTAGCCCCACCAACTTTACTTGTAAAGTTACCATCTAGTTTCAGCTCATGAAACATGGGACCAACACTTTGCATTTATTTTTTTGTTCAGTATATAGCTAAATGTGTTCGTATAGCAGGGTGTGCATTTGTGTTCTACAGACTCATAGTACATGTAGGAAAAAAGAAAGATCCCTCACCATTTTTGAAAGTGCCGACCTTGCTAGATTGATAGTTGCTGCCATGATATGATGAAGCTAGAGAAAGAGAGAGGAATAGAGAAAGAGGGAGGGAGGGAAGAGGAGAGAAAGAAAGAGGGAGAGAGAAAGAAAGAAAGAAAGAAAGAAAGAAAGAAAGAAAGAAAGAAAGAAAGAAAGAAAGAGGGAGAGAGAAAGAAAGACAGAGGGTAAGAAAGGGTGTAGAGAGCGAGAACAGGTTAGTCTAAAGTCATTTTTGAGGTTATACACATTCTGTTTCTCCCTGAAATGTACACCTCTTCACTCCCCCTCATGGACTTCATTGGATTGGCTTCCATCATGTTTCTGATACCAATTCAGTGTTTTTAACACAAAACAGAGCAGCCATTCACTGTACCATAGTTACACCATCAGGCCCAGGAATATTTACTCCGTAAATACACAGGGTTTAACACCCCTATGTGTGTTTCAAGCCCAGGATACTTCAGGCAGGAAGTTACAATCAAAGCCACAAACCGACACAGAAATACTTCTGCTACCAACCGACACCACAAATCACTCAACACAAGAGATTATCACACACACACAAAGACACACATACATTCCCTCCCTCCTATGATATCCCATCTACTCTTGCTAAGACTGAACACTAGTCTGGACCTTGGCGTTCTCTCACACTGAAGCCAAAACACACAGGCTATTACAACACACAGTGAGAACCTCAGAAGCTAAATCCCAAATCACCCCCTTCCCCTCACACACCACCACCACAAGTGTCCCAAAGCTGAGGAAGTCAAAATTATCTACAGTGTAGGGGCTTAGCCCCATTGTCTGATTTCGAGGCTTGACACTTAACAGATGAAATACCTCCCAAATGAAATGTTTAACTGAACCAGAGGTGTATATATTGCATAATAACAGGGGGAATTTGTTCATTTGAATGTCATGCTTGTTAATGACTGGGAGTTTATATAAGGAGTGTGCTACTCTATTTTTATAGTTTACTCATCAGCACCTCCACATAAAATAACTTCTGGGTGTGCGCCATCTCATGTGTTTTACTCTATTATTGAAAAATGGAACATGAATTGCATCATTCAAGTCACAAGTATGTCCCAGAGTTGGTTTTATTGTTCCCCTGGCCACTCTCTGGAAGTCACCCTAGGAGTTTAGTCAGAAACACGTGACAATGGAAGGCCCTCCGAGTGAGTTGGTAAAGGCCAGGGGGTGGTCTGGGATTCACAGAGCGTCACAGCATCAAAGACCATAGAGTAAAAAAAGATCTGGGGCAAGGTTACGAAACGCATAACCTGAACATCATGTATCTCTAAATCATCTCTGAGCCGTAGCCAAACTCAGTGAAGAGAGAAAACAACCAGCCCTCAGAACCAGTTCTACCCCCCCATCTTCCTCCACACACACAATGTGAGAATCACAAGTGGGGAATACCGGAATAGCACAAACGCGTTTAAAGAGGCTCTAAAAAAAGAAGACCAATACCAAACACACACCATCATGTCCAGCTTAGCTAGCTAATAACGATAGTGAGCTGTCACTCATAGCTGCATTATTTCTGATATTTCATATTGGTGCTAGCAAGCTAACATCCCCTGAGATGATTTATATTATGCAACGGTGTGCAACTGCAGCCCGCAATTTGGGGCATTCCCCCTCATTCACGACATATTAATGCTTGTGTTACACTTGAATGTGGGTCAATCAGGAAATAAAAGTATTATCTGAGTTTTCACCCCCGCCTACTGGAGTCCTCCTTGCTGGCTAGCGGGAGTGACACCGGTAGGCAGTGTCCTTCGCTCCCGAACACTTCCCTCACCATTGTTATGAGAACTGCGGGACAACAGTGTCTGACAGGTGGGAGACCGTACGCCTAGCTAGCTACCGTTGTTACCCCCACCCAATCTTCTGTGGGGTTTATCGGCAGCTGGCATCCAACCTTTTCGTGCATTATAAACTGGGGGGTTCCAGCCGTGGTATATCAGACCATATACCACAGGTATGACAAAACATTTATTTTTACTGCTCTAATTACATTTGGTAACCAGTTTATAATAGCAATAAGGCACCTCGGGGGTTTGTAATATAAGGCCAATATACCATGTCTAGGGGCTGTGTCCAGGCACTCAGTGTTGCGTCTTGCGAAGAACAGCCCTTAGCAGTGCTATATTGGCCATATACCACACCTCCTTGGGCCTTAATTAACGCTGCCTACTGTAATGGAGCGCCCGCCTCCTGCCTGTACCAAATTACAAATGGACCAATATAAGGCTAAAGAGAGGTTCCTGCAGATGTAGGCCACAATTGCACCCTTCTCATATTATGCTGCTGCTGGTCGCCAATGACTTAACAGACGGGGAAGCCATAACTAGTTCAAAGACAAATCTGCCAGATGCCCTTAGGAAGACTTCTACACCAATTTACAGTTTTAACATTGCAATACTGTTTTAGGAACTAGCTAACTAACGTTACAAGAAGCTGTTTGACGTCAAGCTATGAAGTCGTATTGACTGTCAGGCACTGATCACATGCTTTTATGGCCAGCCGGCTAATAATCTAATAATAATGACCATAATGGGTAGCTAGCAATATATATTTTTTCGAATATCATTGACAACTTGAAAGGGACTTATAGCCATTAAATGTAGATGTAACTTAGTTATCTACTGTTAGCTAGTAGCCGATTAATCTCAACTCGATTTATTTATTTAATTCAATCGTTGAGTTTTAAATCGGTTACTGTAGCTAGCTAACGTTACAGACAGACAGTTGTCGCTAGCTCAGCAATCTTTGCTACAGCTTATCAGTAAAACATTGCAAAAAAGCCTCTAATGTTACCTTTGGTTAGCTAGCTTTCTACTATAGCTAGTCAGTCACCTTTCTCCGCTGACTGTCAGTTCTCTGTCGCACTCACGCGCTGCTCCTGCTCTGCGTGCTTGGGGGTACTTCCGGGATCACGTACATTACCACTCCCAATTTCTCTTTCCCAAAACACACACACCTGACAATGTGCTTTAGTATCTTTAGCTATTACAGTGACAATAGTGACTGCTGTGGAGGACACAAGAAAACAAAAATAAGCATACTATTGATAGGTCTATTCAATATGTGCGTGCATGCGGGTGTGTTTGGTATCCCTTCCTTGCTTTTGATTTATTTAACCTTTATTTAGCTAGACAAGTCAGTTTAAGAACAAATTCCTCCTTACAATTATGGCCTACCCAGCCAAACTCTCCCCTAACCCAGACGATGCTGGGCCAATTGTGCACCACCCTATGGGACTCCCGACCACAGGCAGTTGTAATACAGCCCAGGATCAAACCAGGGTCCATAGTGACACCTCTAGCACTTAGATATAGTGCCTTAGACTGCTGCACCACTCGGGATCAATGTGGATGATGATGATGGAATTTCCAGTTTTAGATGTTGTCACATACAGTAGCAGTCAAAGGTTTGGACACACCTACTCATTTAAGGGTTTTTCTTTATTTTTACTATTTTCTACATTGTAGAATAATAGTGAAGATATCAAAACTATGAAATAACACACATGTGCAACAGTATAACTTTAGACCGTCCCCTTGCCCATACCCGGGCGCGAACCAGGGACCCTCTGCACACATCAACAACTGACACCCACAAAGCATCGTTACCCATCGCTCCACAAAAGCCACGGCCCTTGCAGAGCAAGGTGAACCACTACTTCAAGGTCTCAGAGCAAGTGACGTCACCAATTGAAACACTATTTAGCGCGAACCACCGCTAACTGAGCTAGCGTTTCACATTCGTTACACATGGAATCATGTAGTAAAGAAATAAGTGTTAAACAAATCAAAATATATTTAATATTTGAGATTCTTCAAAGTTGCCACCCTTTGTCTTGATGACAGTTTTGCACACTCTTGGCATTCTCTCAACCAGTTTCATGAGGTAGTTACCTGGAATGCATCTCAATTAACAGGTGTGCCTTGTTAAAAGTACATTTTTGGAATTTCTTTGGTGACAAAACGGATGGCACTGTGATATACTGCATCCAATTTGTTGAGTAGAGTGTTGGAGGCTATTTTGTAAATGACATTGCCGAAGTTGAGGATCGGTAGGATGGTCTGTTTTACGAGGGTATGTTTGGCAGCATGAGTGAAGGATGATTTGTTTCAAAATAGGAAGCCGATTCTAGATTTAATTTTGGATTGAATATGCTTAATGTAAGTTGGAAGGAGAGTTTACAGTCTAACCAGACACCTAGGTGTTTGTAGTTGTCCACATATTCTAAGTCAGAACCGTCCAGAGTAGTGATGCTAGATGGGCGGCTGGGTGCGTGCAGTGATCGGTTGAAAAGCATGCTTATAGTTTTACTTGCATTTAAGAGCAGTTGGAGGCCACGGAAGGAGAGTTGTATGGCATTGAAGCTGGTCTGGAGGTTAGTTAACACAGTGTCCAAAGAAGGGCCAGAGGTATACAGAATGGTGTCATCTGTGTAGAGGTGGATCAGAGAATCACCAGCAGCAAGAACGACAGCATTGATGTATACAGAGAAGGGAGTCGGCCCGAGAACCCTGTGGCACCCCAATAGAGACTGCCAGAGGACCGGACAACAGGCCCTCCTTTTTGACACACTGAACTCTGTCAGAGAAGTAGTTGGTGAACCAGGAGAGGCAATCATTTGAGAAACCAAGGCTGTTGAGTCTGCCGATAAGAATGTGGTGATTGACAGAGTCGAAAGCCTTGGCCAGTTCGATGAATACGGCTGCACAGTAATGTCTCTTATCAATGGCGGTTATGATATCGTTTAGGACCTTGAGCGTGGCTGAGGTGCACCAATGACTAGCTCTGAAACCAGATTGCATTGCGGAGAAGGTACGGTGGGATTCGAAATGGTTGGTAATCTGTTTGTTCACTTGGCACTCAAAGGCCTTAGAAAGGTAGGGTAGGATATATATCTGTAGCAGTTTGGGTCTAGAGCGCCTCCCCTTTTGAAGAGGGGGATGACTGCGGCAGCTTTCCAATCTTTTAGAATCTCAGACGATACGAAAGAGAGATTTAACAGGCTAGTAAAAGGGATTGCAACAATCTCGGCAGATAATTTTAGGAAGAGAGGGTCCAGATTGTCTAGCCCGGCTGATTTTTAGGCGTACAGATTTTGCAGCTCTTTCAGAACATCAGCTATCTGGATTTGGGTGAAGGATAAATGGGGAGGCTTGGGCAAGTTGCTCTGGGGGGTGCAGGGCTGTTGACCAGGGTATGGGTAGCCAGGTGGAAAGCATGACCAGCCGTAGAAAGATGCTTATTGAAATTCTCAATAATAGTGGATTTATTGGTGGTAACAGTGTTTCCTAGCCTCAGTGCAGTGGGCAGCTGGGAGGAGGTGCTCTTATTCTCCATGGACTTTACAGTGTCACAGAACTTATTTGAGTCTGTGCTACAGGATGCAAATTTCTGTTTGAAAAATCAATTTATTTATATAGCCATTCGTACATCAGCTGATATCTCAAAGTCCTGTACAGAAACCCAGCCTAAAACCCCAAACAGCAAGCAATGCAGGTGTAGAAGCACAGTGGCTAAGAAAAACTCCCTAGAAAGGCCAACACCTAGGAAGAAACCTAGAGAGGAACCAGGCTATGAGGGGTGGCCAGTCCTCTTCTGGCTGTGCCGGGTGGAGATTATAACAGAACATGGCCAAGATGTTCAAATGTTCATAAATGACCAGCATGGTCAAATAATAATAATCACAGTAGTTAACGAGGGTGCAGCTAGTCAGCACCTCAGGAGTAAATGTCTTTTGGCTTTTCATAGCCGATTATTAAGGGTATCTCTACCACTCCTGCTGTCTCTAGAGAGTTGAAAACAGCAGGTCTGGGACAGGTAGCACGTCCGGTGCACAGGTCAGGATTCCATAGCCGCAGGCAGAACAGTTTAAACTGGAGCAGCAGCACGACCAGGTGGACTGGGAACAGCAAGGAGTCATCATGCCAGGTAGTCCTGAGGCATGATCCTAGGGCTCAGGTCCTCCGCGAGAGTGAAAGAAAGAGAGAAAGAGAGAATTAGAGAGAGCATACTTAAATTCACACAGGACACCGGATAAGACAGGAGAAGTACTCCAGATATAACAAACTGACCCTAGCCCCCCGACACATAAGCTAGCCTTAGCTTTTCTAACTGCAGGTGTATATTGGTTCCTAACTTTCCTGAAAGGTTGGGGCCTATTCGATGCTAATGCAGAACGCCACAGGATATTTTTGTGCTGGTCAAGAGCAGTCAGGTCTGGAGAGAACCAAGGACTATATCTGTTCCTGGTTCAATTTTTTTTGAATGGGGCATATTAATTTAAGATGGTGAGGAAGGCACTTTTAAAGAATAACCAGGCATCCTCTACTGACGGGATGAGGTCAATATCCTTCCAGGATACCCGGGCCAGGTCGATTAGAAAGGCCTGCTCCCTGAAGTGTTTTAGGGAGCGTTTGACAGTGATGAAGGGTGGTTGTTTGACCGCAGACCCATTACAGAGGCAGGCAATGAGGCAGTGATTGCTGAGATCTTGGTTGAAAACAGCAGAGGTTTATTTGGAGGGCAAGTTGGTTAGGATGATATCTATGAGGGTGCCTGTGTTTACTGATTTGGGGTTGTACCTGGTGGGTTCATTGATCATTTGTGTGAGATTGAGGGCATCAAGCTTAGATTGTAGGATGACTGGGGTGTTAAGCATGTCCCAGTTTAGGTCACCTAGCAGCACGAGCTCTGAAGATAGATGGGGGGCAATCAATTCACATATGGTGTCCAGGGCACAGCTGGGGGCAGAGGGTGGTCTATCGCAAGCGGAAACGGTGAGAGACTTGTTTCTGGAAAGGTGGATTTTAAAAGTAGAAGCTCGAATTGTTTAGATACACACCTGGATAGTAAGACAGAAATCTGCAGGCTATCTTTGCAGTAGATAGCAACACCGCCTCCTTTGGCAGTTCTATCTTGTCGGAAAATGTTATAGTTAGGAATGGAAATGTCAGGCTTTTTGGTGGTCTTCCTAAACCAGGATTCAGACACGGCTAGGACATCTGAGTTGGCAGAGTGTGCTTAAGCAGTGAATAAAACAAACTTAGGGAGGAGGCTTCCAATGTTAACATGCATGAAACCAAGACTTTTACAGTTACAGAAGTGAACAAATGAGAGCACCTGGGGAATAGGAGTGGAGCTAGGGACTGCAGGGCCTGGATTAATCTCTACATCACCAGAGGAACAGAGGATGACTAAGATAATGGTACGGCTAAAGGCTAACAGAACTGTTCGTCTAGTACATTCGGAACAGAGAGTAAAAGGAGCAGGTTTCTGGGCGCAATAGAATATATTCAAGGCATAATGTACAGACAAAGGTGTGGTAGGATGTGAGTACATTGGAGGTAAACCTAGGCATTGAGTAATGATGAGAGAGATATTGTCTCTAGAGACGTTTAAACCAGGTGATGTCACCGCATACATGGGAGGTGGAACTAAATGGTTGTTTAAGGCATATTGAGCAGGGCTGGAGGCTCTACAATGAAATAAGACAATAATCACTAACCAGGACAGTAATGGACAAGGCATATTGATATTAGGGAGAAGCATGCATAGCCAAGTGATCATAGGGGTCCAGTGAGTGGTTGGGCTGGCTGGAGACACGGCGATTCAGACAGCTAGCAGGCTGGGGATAGCAAGGGAGCAGAAGGGCCTTAGAGGGACGTCGCGATGGAGGAAAGTCTGTTTTAGCCTCCTCGTGCGGTGAATTCGATAGACCTTGAATGAGGAGGTGTGTCCAAACTTTTGACTGGCACTATACAATAACAATAGATAACACAGTTTTTTCAAGTACATATTTTATTATCTATTTCATAGCTCTTAGTTTACATCAACTCTCTACACCTCTGTAAAACTTATACATACATTTGGACACTTTGAAGAGCCAAAATTAAAAAGGTTTTCTCTGGCTCCAATTGGACAGAGGATATGAAACAACACAAAATATTTTGTGGTACTCTGTGAAAACAGATGTTTTCATGTTTATCAGGAATACTGCACTTGCTGTTTATGAAACAGACCAACAACATTGATACATAGAGTTACACACAAACTGATATGAAACTCAAACACCTTCAGAATCAATACAGATATGATGAACAATAATAACCACAGATATTAAATGATTTGTATGAATACAGAAATCTCAGGTTTTAAAACTAACCATCCTGAAACAGTGACTCTATGCATATTGAGATATTTAGCTGTTTGTAAAGCATAAGTAGGGTAAATAACACACACACACTCACACACACACACACACACACACACACACACACACACACACACACACACACACACACACACACACACACACACACACACACACACACACACACACACACACACACATATATATATATTATAATTGTTCTATAATGAAAGGTAAGCTGTACATTTGTCCAGACCCAAACCCTCTCCACATCATCTCCAGGTCATGAAACCCTCTCCACATCATCTCCTGGTCATGAGATCAGAGAGTTTTCTTCAGTTTAGATTTATTCTCCTGACGCTTGCTATGAACAGAACACACACACACACACACATACAATGTTAAACAAACATTCAACGTTTAAACACCTACACACATGCATGCACACGCACTTGCAAAACACACACACACACACACACACACACACACACACACACACACACACACACACACACACACACACACACACACACACACACACACACACACACACACACACACACACACACATACACAGGTGTACTCACAGCAGGCAGCGTTGTACCCTCTTGGTCCAGTCTCGAGAGGGGTCGGCACACACAAACTTGTCCATCCAAGTGTGGAAGCTGCAACAACACAGCACTATGTCAACACATATTACACACACACACACACACACACACACACACACACACACACACACACACACACACACACACACACACACACACACACACACACACACACACACACACACACACACACACACACACACACACACACACACACACACACACACACACACACACACACACACACACATACACAAATAGTGAGTGAATCTCAATGATTTTTCCTCAAAATGCATTGGAGAAGGTAAAGACAAGACTATTCTGCACACAGATTGTGCTTGGCTGTGATTGGCGGATAACTCACATGACAGCGTGGATGTCACAGGAGGAAGTAATGGGCTGGTGGGTGTAGTTTTTCAGCCGTCGGCATTGCAATGGACGACGAGTGTACTTCAGACAGCAATGTGCTACACACACACACACACACACACACACACACACACACACACACACACACACACACACACACACACACACACACACACACACACACACACACACACACACACACACACACACACACACACACACACACACACAAGTTAAACAGTAAGATAGGGGGAGCATGTGTGTCTGCAAGAAAGACAATGTGTGCATGTTTATGTTGTGTGTGTGTGGGTGTGCTTGTTTATGTTGTTTGTGTGTGTGTTTGTGTTTTTACTATGGCTTGTGTGTGGATGTATGGTGTGTTTGTGTTAGCATTGTTAGGTTCTAATTCTCAGGGTAAAAAACTCAACAGACACTAAGTTTAATTCTTCTCAGAGGGTCAGTACAGCTGCATTCAGACAAATACATTTTCCACAAGGACTGATATTTTATCGTTCCTCGTAGGCTGAGTCTCCTCCTACACATCTGTACAAACATCGTTCTTTACTGCTGGGCAGGACACCAGTGATACGGTCCATAAACCTTTATTTCTCCCTTAAGGTGACCTGACCTGACCTCAACCCCTCTCCATTACTAATCCATGGCTCTCTCCCCTTATCAACGCCTGCCATGTGATCGCTTCCCTGCACTCAACACTTCCAAGCTTAATTGCACACATTATATACCTTTCTCCTATAACCATTAACTTCTGGTGCAGACCCTCTAAACCTCAGCACTGCATCCAAGTGACATGAATAAGTATATTTCATATTCTCAGAACCCAACAGCACTGACCTGATTGTGTGGAGGGGATGAGGATGAGAAGAGATAACAGCACAGCCAGGACACACACTCTACAGCATAGCATCCTGATCTTCAGATGTGTTCCACAGAGACAGAAAGTAGGGAGAGTGAGATAGTGTTTCAGTAGTGTGTGTGAGAGAGAGAGAGGGAAAGACAAAGCGAGAGAGAGAGAGAGAGAGAGAGAGAGAGGGCGAGGGGGCGTTGTTAGGCTGTTGAGCAACTGTTGGTATTCTCAGTGCTCAGGTGTATTGCGTGTGTGCGTGCTCTGCCAGTGAGATTTATTTTCTTCTCCACTTCCTCCTTAGCTGCAGATTAACTACTGATCTTGTTTTCCTCCACTGAAAGATAATGCTGGAACATAAACAGTGTGTAGGAGTGGAGTGGAGCAATCTTACCTGAGGAGTGTGTAAATAGCTGAATGAATGGGAGTTGATGTAAGGACCATAGACTAAAATAGGATATGATCTTCACAAACTGCTCAGGTATTATAATTCCAGCCATTGTGTCAAAATCTTCAGTTTTACGTCACAGCTGTGATGAAGTACTTATTGTGGATCCAAACTATCATTGACACCAATAGATGATGTAAGATTTGCTTCATTGTTAATTGTTACCGAGACACGGAAATGTGTATTTTTATACATGAATAAACCAACCCACCCCCTCCCCCCAGCGATACACCACCACTCACACAACCCATGTCACACTTTATGTAAACACGATTACTGAACAATATTTACAACGATAACCTTAGTGAAATAGATGTAAAATAGAACAAGAGGAATGTGTTTCTCTTAGGAGGAGGCTGGCTAGAAGGAACACATATTGGCACAATGGCACTGGCAGCAAGGTGGCAAGAATCTCTGGAACCATCTGACCAGTAAAATAAATAATACAGGAAGACATTTGTTGGTAAAAAGACTGGTGAGTAGGCAAGTGATAGAATAAAATAAAAATACACATATTTACTACATCCTTAAATTGGCAATTCCAGAAGAGCCATTTTGGCATACACAGTGCCATTCCTCAGAAATCGCTGATGGCATGGTTTTCTTCTTTCAAGCACTTTTCCTTGGCAGAGTGGTCTCTAACTCCAGCTCTGTTTCCTCATCCCGTTCCTGCAACTTCCTGTTGGCCACCTGAACAAATGTGTCTGCAGCTGCCTTGACATTTTCAAAACCATATGATGTCCATTCCACTTGTTTGAAGATATTTTGAGACTGGTGAGGTGACCTGAAGTATTCTGAGGAATATCTGAGCTGTAAGTATTGTTTCACACTTCAGCAACCCCTCAATGTATCCTTGTGCCTTGACCTGCCACCTCTTTAACCTCTTGCTCCTACCTGGCACGCAGGCGTCCCATCTAGAGCTCTGGAAATGTAAATGCGCTACGCTAAATGCTAATAGTATTAGTTAAAACTCAAACGTTCATTAAAATACACATGCAGGGTATTGAATTAAAGCTACACTCGTTGTGAATCCAGGCAACAAGTCAGATTTTTAAAATGCTTTTCGGCGAAAGCATGAGAAGCTATTATCTGATAGCATGTAACACCCCAAAAGACCCGCAGGGGACGTAAACAAAATAATTAGCATAGTCAGCGCTACAGAAACCGCACAAATAAAATATAAAACATTCATTACCTTTGACCATCTTCTTTGTTGGCACTCCTAGATGTCCCATAATCACTACTGGGTCTTTTTTTTAAATTAAATCGGTCCATATATAGCCTAGATATCGATCTATGAAGACTGTGTGATAAACAGAAAAAATAGCGTTTCATAACGTAACGTCATTTTTTTAAATTCAAAAAGTCGACGATAAACTTTCACAAAACACTTCGAAATACTTTTGTAATGCAACTTTAGGTATTAGTAAACATTAATAAGCGATCAAATTAATCACGAGACGAAGTGTTTTCTATAGGAGTCCGTCTTGAAATACTGTCCGTGTATTTCTCAACCAAAATATCCGGTCGGAGACGTGAAGAAAAAGCCTGTCTCTTGTTCGTTTGACCAAGAAACAAAGAATTGGCAACTGACAAGACTGTTGACATTGTGTGGAAGCTGTAGGTACTGCAACCTCATCCCTATTTAATGTATTTCGCCCATAACAATGGGTTGAAGCGGATGGATATATCAGATTTTCCTGCACTTTTCAATGAAACGCACGTTCTGACAGCCGTGATTTAACCAGTTTTATAAACGTCTGAGTGTTTTCTATCCACACATACTAATCATATGCATATACTATATTCCTGGCATGAGTAGCAGGGCGCTGAAATGTTGCGCGATTTTTAACAGAATGTTCGAAAAATTAGAGGGTAGGAGGAAGAGGTTAAAGTGGCGTCGGAGAGGAAGGCAGATGTTTTACGTGTCCCCAACCCATTGTATTTTTTTATTAGTTTATTTGCATTTTTTGTAACTTATTTTTTTACTTATTTTGTACATAATGTTGCCGCTACCGTCTCTTATGACCGAAAATAACTTCTAGACATCAGGACTGTGATTACTCAGCACGGACAAACAGAATCCTTTTTTTCCTCTCACGACTTTGTTGAGCCCGACGCGAAGGTGTCACGAGAATTTGCTATCTAAATGGTTGAACTCAACTACTACAAAAGCTCTGTCTAATTCCTGAAGGTTTTAAAGCTCCAGTTCAAAGAAATAGACAAAGTCTCAGCCTGCAATTGATCAGTGAGCTCTCTGTCTTCAAAATGAGAACACAGTCTTTATACAGTTATACAGTAGAAACTCCACCTCGCTTTAGGTGGGCTGTATTTTTCCACAGTTCACATATATTGTTTATCACACTTCTGCAACAGGTTTCATTATCTTCTGCAAGCCGTTTTTAACAGTTTTCTCCTCCCTAGGGTGGGGAGGCCTCTTTCCAGTTATTAGTTTCACCATTATCACAAGTCGACAGTTCAGTTGTCCTTGAATGTCTCAACTATACCCTGCTCATATTGTGAAATAGTAACACAATGGCCTAGTCTTAAAAGGTCTAGTCACACACACTGGATTATGACTCTAACACATTTTATACAATTATATGGTTTCAGGGTGGAATACTTTAGTCATTATCTTAAACATACAAATTCTTCTATCAGAAGGATATACTGATTTAGTGGGAACAGGCCCAGATCCCCACCATTTGCGTGAAGAGGAGGCGGAGAAAAAGGTGCCGATGGGATGCCTTCTGAGAATTTGTAGGCGATCGAACAAACCCCCAATTCCCTCCATTCTGCTAAATTGACGAGCTACATGGAAGGTTAAACTACCAACGGAACATTAAAAACTGTAACATCTTATGCTTCCCTTCAGTTGTGGCTGAATGACGACACTATCAACATACAGCTGGCTGGTTAATAATATATAATATATGCCATTTAGCAGACGCTTTTATCCAAAGCGACTTACACACTATACCAGCAGGGTAGAACAGCAGCATCTGGTAAGACAAGGGGAGGCGAACTACATATTTTTGTAAATAACAGCTGGTGCACGAAATCTAAGGGAGTCTCGAGCTATTACTCGCCTGAGGTAGAGTATCTCATGATAAGCTGTAGACCACACTACCTACCTAGAGTTTTCATCTGGATTCCCCCCTTCTCTATGGTGTTGTTGGTCAGGGTGTGACTAGGGGGGTGTTCTAGTTTTCCTAAATCTATGTTTGTTTTTGTTGTATGGTTACCAATTAGAGGCAGTTGATTGTCGTTAAACCGATTCCCCCTCAGGAGACGGAACATATTTGTCATGGGTCCTCAGATCCTGAAAAGGTTCTACAGCTGCCCCATCGAGAGCATCCTGACTGGTTTCATCACTGTCTGGTATGGCAACTCCTCGGCCTCCGACCGCAAGGCACTACAAAGGGTAGTGCGAACGGCCCAGTACATCACTGGGGCCAAGCTTCCTGCCATCCAGGTCTTCTATACCAGGCGGTGTCAGAGGAAAGCCCTGAAAATGATCAAAGATTTCAGCCACCCTAGTCATCGACTGTTCTCTGTGCTACCGCACGGCAAGCTGTACCGGAGCGCCAATTCTATGTCCAAGAGGCTTCTAAACAGCTTCTACCCCCAAGCCATTAGACTCCTGAACATCTAATCAAATGGCTACCCAGATTATTTGCATTGTCCCCCCTCCCCTCTTTACATCACTGCTACTGTCTGTTGTTGTCATCTATGCATAGTCACTTCAATAACTCTACCTGCATGTACATACTACCTCAACTAACCAGTGCCCCCGCACATTGACTCTGTACCGGTACCCCCCTGTATATAGTCTCGTTATTGTTGTTTTACTGCTGTTCTTTAATTACTTGTTGCCTTTATCTCTTATTCTTATCCATATTTTTTGAAACTGCATTGTTGGTTGGGGGCTCTCGTAAATAAGCATTGCACTGTATTCGGTGTATGTGACTAATAAAAATCGATTTGTTTTTCTGATCTTGTCTGGTTGAAAGAGTGAGAAGGACATCAACATACAGACAGACCCTCATCAGGATTTCCAAAAGCTCCAAAGACTTTCTTTAAGGCATTGCCCATCAGAGTATCTCTCCAATTGGAGCAAGACGTCTGTGTCTTGGGTCCTTGCTCCCCTTCTCCCAAATGTTCATCCTCTGGTAGGATTCACGGAAGAACACAGCTATGTTGTTAATTAGAGAAAAAATTACCCACTTGCCAAGACACTCTTTGTTGTCTACCAAAACAAGGTTCAAAATGTGTGCATAGCACCACACATGCACTTGATGTGCCTTTATACTAATCTTGCATATTGGAGGCTCCATCAGTGGAATTGCCAAGGCACTTGCTGATGTCAAGCTTCATGTTTTCCACTCAGTACCTGGACAAAGTATAGTCCAGTGGATGCCTCGCATTTCACCACAGCCACAAGCCTCTCATGGATGACGTCCGTCACATACCTGACTATGACAAAGCATTGATCTTGTGTTGTGATGTCCGGCGTATTGTCAATCTGGGCTGAATACATACCAGCCTCCTGGATTTCACTTGCTATGGTGGCCTGCATTGTGTGTTGGATGGTGGTGTTTGATAAAAGAGTGATGAGAGGCTCTGCCCCCTCTTGACCAGGATGCAGTGTTTTGCTTTTCTCTATGCAGGCAGTGAGATACTCTTTCATACACAGGTCGTACTTTCCCAGCAGAATGATCATCTCTAAAACGTTGCCATGGTCAATGCTGCTGTCATCTAGCGTATAAGCTTCTTCAGACTGCATGCCTCTATAGCTCAGACCCCTCTTGCCTTTAACAACATCTATAATGCGCTCTAGCACACACCTTCCTCTGCACATTTGCTCTCTATGAGCAGACATCTGACTGCCGATGAACAGGCTCTCAATGTTACCTTTGGAGGACCTTAGAAAGTAGGCCTCAGCATGACCTCTATATATAATGCTCTTCTCATGCTCTTCCACTCTCTGATGGATATGCTTCCAGTCTGCCATTCCATTCATGAAAGGGCTGTTCTCTATGGGCTTTGCAAATGCCATACAAATGAAGCAGAATAAAGCATGGTTCTCTTCACTGTATGACAGCTACTTCCTGTTGGTCCCATCTTTACAAAAGAAAACCTTCTGCACCATAGACTTTTCACACTTTTGTTGGGAGTGGAACCTAAAAAACACATCTAGGTCCCATGACTTCGGTCTCTTAAAATAATAAAAACTTGGGGTGGCAGTGGTATTCTGTCTCTGGCTCAATCTACATCTGTCCCCTGCAGATGCACTATCCTCAACCTGGATGAGTAATTTGTATAAATTAGTATATTAGTATAATATTATAACATTAAATAAAAAGTATAATGTTAATATAATAGTATAACGTTAGTATTATATTAATATATTAATTATATAATGTTTGTATATTCATATAATTTCATATAATAGTATTCTATATACCACTAGTATAATATTAATTCCAATTGGATAATACAGCAGTTTAAGAAATATATAACCAACATTTGTCTATAATGTTTGTAGGTTTTGTTTCGTCATTAAATCCTTGTGCAAGAAAAATGGTCTACATTGGTGGTTAGTCTCTAATTTGTTAATGCTAAGAACTAACTTGTCATTAATCATAACCATTCATGCATAACAATGAGTTCAACATTTCGAAAGTTTGCTGTATAGCACATCAACCACATCTAGGCTGTGATTGGTCAGTTCGTGAAAAGTGACATTGACGAGATCTTGTTTCACAAAAGGCACCCGATATAGCTAAATAGCCAGCTAGCCAAACCCAAACATTGCTTATCTTATCCCTATTGTCTTCTGTCTTACCACTTCAGCTGCAAAACCTTGACTAACAGTTGAACTGGTATCGCTGGGCTCAATGGCCTGCTCTCTCTTTCCTGTTTGCTACCAGTGCTTTCAGGCTCACAAGACTGCGATGATTGACTGGTAACGGCGCCAAATGAAGAATGTGTTATTTTAAAACATTTAACTGCATCAGCCTCAAGGTACTTCAACCTCTTCTCGCTCTGCTTTTCAGCACCATCTTTACGTTTGTTCATGCTGCTAGACCTGTTTATAGACTACCATGTCTTCTTGTATATCATTCCTCCTCCACACAGGGAGTGTGTGTGTATGAACTATTGTTAAAACACTGGTTTAGGAACCTTTATTCATTCTTACCTGTGTACGGATGATTAAGTATGTTTTTTTGTATGTGATGAAATCCAACATGTGTCGGGAACATTCCAACATGATTTGGGAACTTGAGGCATTGATCCGCCGTCTCTAACAGGGAATCGTACATGTGCATAGAGCCGGGAGTATTACCCATTCGACCACGGCTCTGCCCCATAATCCCTTTGCAAGGCCTAGAAATATTGTGACGACACACACACTCACACACACACACACACACACTCACACACACACACACTCACACACACACACACTCACACACGCACGCACGCACGCACGCACGCACGCACGCACGCACACACACACACACACACACACACACACACACACACACACACACACACACACACACACACTCGCACACACACACACACACACACACACACACACACACACACACACACACACACACACACACACACATATGGACACACATAGACACACATAGACACACACCAAACAAACACACACACACACACAATGGCGGACAATCACCCAAGGTCAGAGTACAGCGTAATCAGACCCAGAGAGAGAAAGATGATCAATGATTATCCTCATCAGCAGGAAGGGATCATATCAGCATTATCAGTGGTATTCTAAGAACGTCACAACATTCTATAAATAACTACAGAGTTAAAAATAGTAACACATAAGGATGGCGTGGCTTTAAAACTTTAAACTCTGGTCACACAAGGAAGAATTGCAGGGGAAATATGCACCTTTTTATTTGGTGAATAGCATTCACGCACCTACTACACCAAATCAGCATTAGCTTTACATACCGCCTGTCATCTGGACTGGTGTTCAGTGTTTACCCACCTTTCTCTACCACTAAGGCTCTGCTACTGACATCCTACCAACTCCATATAAATAACCAGATCTCTGATCTGACTGCATTCTATTGATCTGAACTTGATCTGTTTCATGAACTGAGTGTCATCTCTGTTAGATGAGTCAATCTGGGGGTTGTACATGGGGCGGCAGGTAGTCTAGTGGTTAGAGCGTTGGGCCAGTAACTGAAAGGTTGATAAATCGAATCCCGAGCTGACAAGGTAAAAATTTGTCCTTCTGCCCCTGAACAAAGCAGTTAACCCACTGTTCCTAGGCTGTCATTGTAAATAAGAACTGTTTTTTTAACTGACTTGCCTAGTTAAATAAAGGTAAAATAAAAATAAATGTGTGTTAACAGAGAGTTGGGTGTGTTTCCACAGGACGTTCCCTTTCAAATGTATTTGTCAAATGCTTTGAAACAACAGGTGAAGACTAACAGGGAAAGTGTTGGTTCTGGACAAATACATGGAAGGATGTCTTGCGAAACACTGGAACTGGAAAAACGGGGAAGAGCAACAAATGACTTTCAAAGGAGCATCAGACTGATCAGCGGCAAAATCCGGACTGGATCACAAAGTAAAAATGAATTGGAAATGTTTTAAATGCTTTTACTTGGCTGTCAAAGGACCCACACTTTTAATCTCACTCCTGTTTAATTAACATTATCTGCGACACATGTGGCTCAATGCTGTTAAAATGATGGACAACTGCTTTTAAAGTATTGAGAATTGAGGTTGAAAATTTGATTATTACTGTATCGACTGATTTGAAAACTGGACTTGTACTGTTAACCTCAGATTAGTGGACAGATTTGGAGTAAAACAAGGAGTGGGCAGGCTGCCAGAGTTCTCCAATCCCCTAAAAACTTGAGATTTTCTTTTACCTTAGTAAGACCAATTCCACCCAACCACCTTTAGTGGGATCTATTCCACCATAACCCCTATAATGGGATCTATTCCATCCGAGCCCCTTTAGTGGGATCTATTCCATGCTAACCCCTTTAGAAGGATCTATTCCAGCCTAACCCCTTTAGTGGGATCTATTCCATCCGAGCCCCTTTAGAAGGATCTATTCCATCCTAACACCGTTAGTGGGATCTATTCCACCATAGCACTTTAGTGGGATCTATTCCATCCGAGCCCCTTTAGTGGGATCTATTCCATGCTAACCCCTTTAGAAGGATCTATTCCATCCTAACACCTTTAGTGGGATCGATTCCATCCTTAACCCTTTAGTGGGATCTATTCCATCCTAACCCCTTTAGTGGGATCTATTCCATGCTAACCCCTTTAGTGGGATCTATTCCACCATAGCACTTTAGTGGGATCTATTCCATCCGAGCCCCTTTAGTGGGATCTATTCCATGCTAACCCCTTTAGAAGGATCTATTCCATCCTAACACCTTTAGTGGGATCGATTCCATCCTTAACCCTTTAGTGGGATCTATTCCATCCTAACCCCTTTAGTGGGATCTATTCCATGCTAACCCCTTTAGTGGGATCTATTCCACCATAGAACTTTAGTGGGATCTATTCCATCCGAGCCCCTTTAGTGGGATCTATTCCATCCTAACACCTTTAGTGGGATCGATTCCACCATAACGCCTTTAGTGGGATCTATTCCATCCTAACACCTTTAGTGGGATCGATTCCACCATAACGCCTATAGTGGGATCTATTCCATCCTAACCCCTTTAGTGGGATCTATTCCATCCTAACCCCTTTAGTGGGATCTATTCCATGCTAACCCCTTTAGAAGGATCTATTCCACCATAGCACTTTAGTGGGAGCTATTCCATCCTAACCCCTTTAATGGGATCTATTCCATCCTAAGTATTTTAGTGGGATCTATTCCATCCTAACCAATTTAGTTGGATCTATTCCATCCTAACCTCTTTAATGGGATCTATTCTGCCATAGCATTTTAGTGGGATCTATTCCACCATAGCACTTTAGTGGGATCTATTCCATCCTAACCCCTTTAGTGGGATCTATTCCATCCTAAGTATTTTAGTGGGATCTATTCCACCCTAACCCATTTAGTGGGAGCTATTCCAAACAAACCCATTTAGTGGGATCTATTCCATCCTAACCCCTTTAGTGGGATCTATTCCATCCTAACCCCTTTAGTGGGATCTATTCCATCCTAAGTATTTTAGTGGGATCTATTCCACCCTAACCCCTTTCGTGGGATCTATTCCATCCTAACCAATTTAGTTGGATCTATTCCATCCTAACCCCTTTAATGGGATCTATTCTGCCATAGCATTTTAGTGGGATCTATTCCACCATAGCACTTTAGTGGGATCTATTCCATCCTAACCCCTTTAGTGGGATCAATTCCACCCTAACCCCTTTTGTGGGATCTATTCCACCCTAACCCCTTCAGTAGAATCTATACCTCCCTAAGTATTTTAGTGGGATCTATTCATTCCGAACCCCTTCAGTTGGATCGGTTCCATCCGAACCCCTTTAGTGGAATCTATTCCATCCGAACCCCTTTAGTTGGATCGGTTCCATCCGAACCCCTTTAGTGGAATTTATTCCATCCGAACCCCTTTAGTGGGATCAATTTCATCCGAACCCCTTTATTGGGATCTATTCCACCATAACCCCTTTAGTGGCATCTATTCCATCCTAACCCTTTTATTGGGATATATTCCATCCAAACCCCTTTTGTGGGATCTTTTCCACTGTAACACCAATAGTAGGATCTATTCCATTATAACCCTTTTAGTGGGATCTATTCCTCCCTAAGTATTTTAGTGTGATCTATTCCACAATAACCCCTTTAGTGAGATCTATTTCATCCTAACCCCTTTAGTTGGATCTATACCCTTTTAGTGGGATCTATTCTATCTGTACCCTTTTAGTGGGATCGATTCCACCATAACGCCTTTAGTGGGATCTATTCCATCCTAACACCTTTAGTGGGATCGATTCCACCATAACTCCTATAGTGGGATCTATTCCATCCTAACCCCTTTAGTGGGATCTATTCCATGCTAACCCCTTTAGAAGGATCTATTCCACCATAGCACTTTAGTGGGATCTATTCCATCCTAACCCCTTTAGTGGGATCTATTCCATCCTAACCCCTTTAGTGGGATCTATTCCATGCTAACCCCTTTAGAAGGATCTATTCCACCATAGCACTTTAGTGGGATCTATTCCATCCTAACCCCTTTAGTGGGATCTATTCCATCCTAACCCCTTTAATGGGATCTATTCTGCCATAGCATTTTAGTGGGATCTATTTCACCATAGCACTTTAGTGGGATCTATTCCATCCTAACCCCTTTAGTGGGATCTATTCCACCCTAACCCATTTAGTGGGAGCTATTCCAAGCGAACCCATTTAGTGGGATCTATTCCATCCTAACCCCTTTAGTGGGATCTATTCCATCCTAACCCCTTTAGTGGGATCAATTCCACCCTAAGTATTTTAGTGGGATCTATTCCACCCCTAACCCCTTTCGTGGGATCTATTCCATCCTAACCAATTTAGTTGGATCTATTCCATCCTAACCCCTTTAATGGGATCTATTCTGCCATAGCATTTTAGTGGGATCTATTCCACCATAGCACTTTAGTGGGATCTATTCCATCCTAACCCCTTTAGTGGGATCAATTCCACCCTAACCCCTTTAGTGGGATCTATTCCACCCTAACCCCTTTAGTAGAATCTATACCTCCCTAAGTATTTTAGTGGGATCTATTCATTCCGAACCCCTTCAGTTGGATCGGTTCCATCCGAACCCCTTTAGTGGAATCTATTCCATCCGAACCCCTTTAGCTGGATCGGTTCCATCCGAACCCCTTTAGTGGAATCTATTCCATCCGAACCCCTTTAGTGGGATCAATTTCATCCGAACCCCTTTATTGGGATCTATTCCACCATAACCCCTTTATTGGCATCTATTCCACCATAACCCCTTTAGTGGCATCTATTCCATCCTAACCCTTTTATTGGGATATATTCCATCCAAACCCCTTTTGTGGGATCTTTTCCACTGTATGTAACACCAATAGTAGGACCTATTCCATTATAACCCTTTTAGTGGGATCTATTCCTCCCTAAGTATTTTAGTGTGATCTATTCCACAATAACCCCTTTAGTGGGATCTATTTCATCCTAACCCCTTTAATTGGATGTATTCTATCTATACCCTTTTAGTGGGATCTATTCTATCTGTACCCTTTTAGTGGGATCTATTCTATCTGTACCCTTTTAGTGGGATCTATTCCACCGTAACACCATTAGTGGGATCTATTCCATTATAACCCTTTTAGTGGGATCTATTCCTCCCTAAGTATTTTAGTGGGATCTATTCCACCCTAACCCCTTTAGTTGGATCTATTCCACCCTAACCCCTTTCGTAGGATCTATTCCTCCCTAAGTATTTTAGTGGGATCTATTCCATCCAAACCCCTTTAGTGGGATCTATTCCACCATAACACCTTTAGTGGGATCTGTTTCACCCTAACTCTTTTAGTGGTATTTATTCCACCCTAACCCCTTTAGTTGGATCTATTCCATCCAAACCCTTTTTGTAGGATCTATTCCTCCCTAAGTATTTTAGTGAGATCTATTCCACCCAAACCCCTTTAGTGGGATCTATTCCACCCTAACCCCTTTAGTGGGATCTATTCCACCCAAACCTTTTTAGTAGGATCTATTCCACCCAAACCCTTTTAGTGGGATCTATTCCATCCAAACCCTTTTAGTGGGATCTATTCCACCCAAACCCTTTTAGTGGGATCTATTCCACCCAAACCCTTTTAGTGGGATCTATTCCACCCAAACCCTTTTAGTGGGATCTATTCCATCCAAACCCTTTTAGTGGGATCTATTCCATCCAAACCCTTTTAGTGGGATCTATTCCATCCAAACCCCTTTTTGTAGGATCTATTCCATCCAAACCCCTTTTTGTAGGATCTATTCCATCCAAACCCTTTTAGTGGGATCTATTCCATCCAAACCCCTTTTTGTAGGATCTATTCCATCCAAACCCTTTTAGTGGGATCTATTCCATCCAAACCCCTTTTTGTAGGATCTATTCCACCCAAACCCTTTTAGTGGGATCTATTCCATCCAAACCCTTTTAGTGGGATCTATTCCATCCAAACCCCTTTTTGTAGGATCTATTCCACCCAAACCCTTTTAGTGGGATCTATTCCATCCAAACCCTTTTAGTGGGATCTATTCCATCCAAACCCTTTTAGTGGGATCTATTCCACCCAAACCCTTTTAGTGGGATCTATTCCATCCAAACCCCTTTTTGTAGGATCTATTCCACCCAAACCCTTTTAGTGGGATCTATTCCATCCAAACCCTTTTAGTGCGATCTTTTCCACCCTAACCCCTTTAGTAGGATCTATTTCTCCCTAACTCTTTTAATGGTATTTATTCCACCCTAACCCCTTTAGTTGGATCTATTCCACCCAAACCCTTTTAGTGGGATCTATTCCATCCAAACCCCTTTTTGTAGGATCTATTCCACCCAAACTCTTTTAGTGGGATCTTTTCCACCCCAACCTCCTTTAGTGGGATCTATTCCACCCAAACTCTTTTAGTGGGATCTATTCCATCCAAAACCCTTTTTATAGGATATATTCCACCCAAACCCTTTTAGTGGGATCTATTCCATCCAAACCCCTTTTTGTAGGATCTATTCCTCCCTAAGTATTTTAGTGGGATCTATTCCACCCCAACGCCTTTAGTGGGATCTATTCCACCATAATCCCTTTAGTGGGATCTTTTCCACCCTACCTCCTTCACTGGGATCTATTCAACCCTATCTCTTTAAGTGAGATCTATTCCACCCTAACCCCTTTAGAGGGATTTATTCCACCCTAACCCCTTTAGAGGGATTTATTACACCATAATCCCTTTAGTGGCCTACATTGTGTTTGATACATTTCCAGTCTACCTATACATTATTATTATTTTTTTGTGTTCACACTTTTTGATGAAATCTTGCCAACTTGTGTTTCATGGTTACCATGGTTCCATACTGGTCACTGGAACTAGAAGGTTTTACCGTTAAGAGTCCAACAGTAGTCTGTTTCTATGACAAATCAACAGCATTCTTACATAAGTATTCATTTTGTCAGGGTGTTGAAGGCAGTGTGCAGTGCAATGCAGACTGTCTCGTGTGTGTATTTGCACTTCAGAACTCTAGTTCCTCTCACGGTTAATCTCTCGTTAACCCTGAGACAAAAACGTACCAGAAAGTATTCATGGTTATTACATACTATAGTTGGTTTATATCATGAATGTACCAGTTTATTTTGAGTTATTATGGGGTAAGGCAGCTCATCAGGCATTTATGCTATATTTAAGCAATAGGGCATGAGGGGTTGTGGTACATGGCCAATTTACCACGGCTAAGGGCTGTTTTTACTCACGACGCAACGCGGGGGCCTGGATACAGCCCTTAGCCTTGGTATGTTGGTCATATACCACAAACCCCTGAGGTGCCTTATTGCTATTATAAACTGGTTTACAATGTAATTAGAGCAGAACATTTTTTTATTTTGTCATATCTGTGATATACAGTCTGATATACCACAGCTGTCAGCCAATCAGCATTCAGGGCTCAAACCACCCAGTTTATAATCATCAACAATCAATGGGTATACTGTATATCATGTATTGAAATTACCATGTAACAGCTGTGAATATTGCATCTTTGAAGCCACACATTGAACTCATATTGAACATATCTGAAACATGAACACACCTGTAATAAAACATCATAGCCACACACCTGTGTTGACTACAAACACACTTCTACCCTATAGACCACCTCACTGTACTGAATTAGAGAGACCAAGAGAATACACAGACGGGCTGTCTGTGGAACTAAATGCCTGCTGCCTCTTGGCTAATGCCACACCTTCTGGTACAATACAGGGCCAATCTACAAGCAGAATCTGTCAGTGGATGTGAAATTAATATAATATTCTGGTTGAAATGTGGTTTTCTTTTTGAAGTCTTCAGATACCCATGCATGGTTTAGTCCATTGTGCAGAATTTCAAATCATTTTTCTGGTCTCTAAAAAGGTTCTTCTTTCTGGAGAGTTGGAGTGGTGAGTTATTCCAGGGCACTAGATAACTTACAGTAGGGAGAAACTTAAGAGGTACGTGTGATGTACACACACACACACACACACACACACACACACACACACACACACACACACACACACACACACACACACACACACACACACACACACACACACACACACACACACACACACGTCTTTCCTGGATTCCTCAGATCAGCGCATGTGGCTGCATGCTAATGATCGTGTTACCTTCCACTGCGGTGAAGTCTGCTGAGGGTAGAATGGCTCATAATAATGGCTGGAATGGAGTGAATGGAATGATATCAAACAGATGGAAACCATGTGTTTGATGTGTTTGATACCATTCCAATAATTGCTTTCCAGCCATTGCTATGAGCCCACCCTCCCTATTTAAGGTGCCACCAGCCACCTGTGTTTCAGTGAAAGATAACGCTGGATTGTAAGCAGTGTGTGGAAGTAGAGTGGAGCAATCTTACCCGACAGTGTTTAAACAGTTGAATGAAAAGGATTTGATGTAATGACCATAGACTAATATAATCCCAGCCATTGTGTCTATGTTTTGTATCCCTTCCTACAGTCTGTAATTTATTGTGTGGATGATGATGCCATTCCCAGTTTTAGAAGTTGTCACATACAATAAGAGTAGAAAACAGATTTTTTCCAAAATACATATTTTATTATCTATTTCATAGCTCTTAGCTTACATCAACTCACTACACCTCTGTAAAACTTATACATACATTTGGACACTTTGAAGAGCCAAAATTAAAAAGGTTTTCTCTGGCTCCAATTGGACAGAGGATATGAAACAACACAAAATATTTTGTGGTACTCTGTGAAAACAGATGTTTTCATGTTTATCAGGAATACTGCACTTGCTGTTTATGAAACAGACCTACAACATTGATACATAGAGTTACACACAAACTGATATGAAACTCAAACACCTTCAGAATCAATACAGATATGATGAACAATAATAACCACAGATATTAAATGATTTGTATGAATACAGAAATCTCAGGTTAAAAAACAAACCATCCTGAAACAGTGACTCTATGCATATTGAGATATTTAGCTGTTTGTAAAGCATAAATAGGGTAAATAACACACACACACACACACACACACACACACACACACACACACACACACACACACACACACACACACACACACACACACACACACACACACACACACACACACATATATATATATATATACTATAATAGTTCTATAATGAAAGGTAGAGCTGTACATTTGTCCAGACCCAAACCCTCTCCACATCATCTCCAGGTCATGAAACCCTCTCCACATCATCTCCAGGTCATGAAACCCTCTCCACATCATCTCCAGGTCATGAAACCCTCTCCACATCATCTCCAGGTCATGAAACCCTCTCCACATCATCTCCAGGCCGTGAAACCCTCTCCACATCATCTCCAGGTCATGAAACCCTCTCCACATCATCTCCAGGTCATGAAACCCTCTCCACATCATCTCCAGGTCATGAAACCCTCTCCACATCATCTCCAGGTCATGAGGTCTTGAGATCAGAGAATTTTCTTCAGTTTAGATTTCCTCTCCTGACGCTTGCTATGAACACACATACGTAGACACACGACGTTAGACAAACATACACACAAGTTTTACAACAACTACACACGTGCACACAAATACACACACGTGTACTCACAGCAGACAGCGTTGTACCCTCTTGGTCCAGTCTTGAGAGGGGTCGGCACACACAAACTTGTCCCTCCGGGTGTGGAAGCTGCAACAACACAGCACAATGTCAACACATATTACACACACACACACACACACACACACACACACACACACACACACACACACACACACACACACACACACACACACACACACACACACACACACACACACACACACACACACACACACCAGAGGAGGCTGGTGGGAGCAGCTATAGGAGGATGGGCTCATTGTAAAGCTGGAAAGGAATACTTGGAACAGTATCAAACACATCAAGCATCTGTAAACTAAGTGTTGGACTATGTACCATTCATTCCATTCCAGCCATTATAACGAGCCATCCTCCTAAAGCTGCTGCCACCAGCCTCCTCTGATACACACACGCACACACACACATTACACAAATTGCACACACACGCACAGATAGTGAGTGTACCTCAAAGGTCTTTCCTCTAACCACACCTCGTCAAAATGCATTGGAAAAGGTAAAGACAAGACTATTTTACACACAGTGTGTGCTGGGCTGTGATTGGAGGATAACTCACACGACAGCATGGATGTCACAGGAAGAGGTAATGGTCTGGTAAGTGTAGTCTTTCAGCCGTCGGCATGGCACTGGACGCCGAGTGTACTTCAGACAGCAATCTGCTACGCACACACACACACACACACACACACACACACACACACACACACACACACACACACACACACACACACACACACACACACACACACACACACACACACACACACACACACACACACACACACACACACACACACACACACAGTAAGATAGGGAGAGCATTTGTGTATGCAAGAGAGACTATGTGTGCATGTGTGTGCTTGTATGTCATGTGTACGTATTTGTATAATGTGTGTGTGTGTGTGTGTGTGTGTGTGTGTGTGTGTGTGTGTGTGTGTGTGTGTGTGTGTGTGTGTGTGTGTGTGTGTGTGTGTGTGTGTGTGTGTGTGTGTGTGTGTGTGTGTGTGTGCACGTATTGTGTGTTTGTATTAGCACTCACCTGATTTTGTGGAGGGGATGAGTGTGAGGATGAGGAGAGATAACAGCACAGTCAGGACACACTCTCTACAGCAAAGCATCCTGATCTTCAGATGGGTTCCACAGAGACAGAAAGTAGGGAGAGTGTTTTCGTAGATTCGTTATCTGTAGTGTGTGAGAGAAAGAGAGAGTGTTTTTCTGACTGAGAGTTTGTGTTTAAGTAGGGCTCGGGCTGGACTTCCTCCAGATAGCAGTGTCATGGAATGTATTGTCAGGGGGTGTTGCGGTGGGGTGAGGGGGTGTTGCGGTGGGGTGAGGGGGCGTTGTTAGGCTGTTGTGTGACTGTTGGTATTCTCAGGTATTTTTTGTGTGCGTGCTCTGCCAGTGAGATTCATTTTCTTCTCCATGTCCTCCTTGGCTACAGATTAATGATCTTGTTTTCCTCCACTGAAAGATAATGCTGGAATGTAAGCAGTGTGTAGGAGTGGAGTGGCGCAATCTTACCTGAGGAGTGTGTAAATAGCTGAATGAATGGGAGTTGATGTAAGGACCATAGACTAAAATAGGATATGATCTTCACAAACTGCTCAGGTATTATAATTCCAGCCATTGTGTCAAAGTCTTCAGCTTGACGTCACAGCTGTGATGAAGTACTTATTGTGGATCAATAGATGATATGAGATTTGCTTCATTGTTAATTGTTAAGGAGACACGGAAATGTGTCTTTTTCCTTTACACACACATACATAAACCCAGTTTAGAGGACAAGCTTAGTCACAGTGCAGTGCCCCCTTGTATCATTCCTCCTCCACACAGGGGTAATGTGTGTTTGTGTTAAAAAAAAATATTATATACATATATATATATATATATATATAAATATATATTGTTGAAAAAAATATATATATATATATATATATATATATTTTTAAAAAAAAAATATATATATATATATATATATATATATATATATATATATATATATATATATATATATATATATATTGTTTTCACCTTTATTTAACCAGGTATTCTAGTTGAGAACCAGTTCTCATTTACAACTGCGACCTGGCCAAGATAAAGCATAGCAATTCGACACATACAACAACACAGAGTTACACATGGAATAAACAAAACATACAGTTAATAATACAGTAGAAAAAAAGAAAATAAAAAGTCTATTTACAGTGAGTGCAAATGAGGTAATATAAGGGAGTTAAGGCAATAAATTGGCCATGGTGGCAAAGTAATTACAATATAGCAATTAATAACCTCTTAGAGCTACTACCCCCCTACTTTTTTCAATTTCCCCCTGAAGACATATCCAAATCTAAGAGCCTGTAGCTCAGGCACAGAAATAAAGATATGCATATTCTTTGAAAGAAAACACTGAAGTTTGTGTAAATGTGAATTGAATGTAGGAGAATACAACACAATAGATCTGGTTTAGATAATACAATGAAAAAAAAACATACTTTAACATTATTATTGTTGTATCATCATCTTTAAAATGAACAAGATAAAACAAACATTCAGATAGGATGATGGGGACAATTTCAGCGAAACACATAAGAGGGCAACAGTACTTGTGCAAAGTTTCAGAATGATAACTTCCAAAATGAGTGTGCTACATGACATTTATCATGAAGTGACCCAGGTGTCCCACACAAGTAGCTCAAATGTACCCAAGTGGCCAAATTGGTGAAGTTATACATTTTGAATAGAATAACTATATACAAAATACCAAAATGGAAAAAACATGAAGAAAAAAAATATATATATATACATTTACAAAATAACACTTTCAATATTTGGAAGACCCTCAGTCCTCGACACAATATTATGCTGCTGATGCCAGGTGCCATAGCACATCCATGCCTGCAGAAATACATTTGGGCAGATGAACACCACTTGTGGCAGGAGGGGGCTCCAGCTTCAGTGGGGGATGGACACCTTGGCACTGGGGGCTGCCATTCGGAGTCAGTGTCACTGTGAAAGAAAATGTTCCGTTAGAATAGTTTCACATACGAGCCCTGTATCAACAGGTATAATAAACAGATATATATAGAGTACAGGGAACATAAGGTTGAATATATTATTATAGACCTGCTAGATCTACTGTCTAATTTATATTATGACATTTCAGCTAGATCTACTGTCTCTATTATATTATGACAGACCAGCTAGATCTACTGTCTTTATTATATTACAACAGACCAGCTGTATCTACTGTCTCCATTTCACTTTGGCCATTGTTGTGGGCCTGCCCTCCCCTCAACAGCCTCAAATAGGCTATTTTCATTTCACAAATAATATTTTATATTATTAATTTCAAACAACGGCATTAGCATGAGAAGAACTTACCAGTCCAAAACAATGTCCTCTTTCCGTTCAAAAAATATTCCTCAATTTGGGAATCGCTAAATGAATCGTCCTCGATCAATTTCTTCTAAAATGGTGTGTTCATCTGTATATCTAGACTTAGATTTAGCTTTCCCTGACTTAGTCGCCATACTGATTGATATATAAACAGCTGAATAAGCGCTTTAGCAAAACAACACTGTGCGCAACATGCGTTGCGTCTTCCGGTATGAAACTTCAATGGTGAATGACCCTCTTTACATCGGAGTTTACTACATGGGTTGGTCTTCCAACACATAAACATTACATATTGCCATATCACATAAACATTACATAGATTTTAAGACGATCAGTGGTCATTGGGTTAAAATACAGTCAATCAACAAAACAGCGGGCAAATCATTGGTGCACAATGATGTCATTACTTGTTGTCTTCAAATCGGTTTCTTTCAGTCAATACGTCCTGCGAAATGACCCATCAGTTTTGGTTGTGTTACAAACAAACCAGTTGATTGCAATGAAACCAAACATGACTGGAAAAGTCACGTTCTGTGTGTGTACTTACCTCGAGTGTGTCGTCGAAAATGGAATGAGACGGAATTCATGACACAAGCGGTTCACAAAATGTTTTGTGTTAGGCTATAAAAATTGATTTTATCAAACAATAGACCACTCATTGTGTAACAATGAGCATTGGGATTGCAAACAGAGGAAGATCGTCAAAGGTAAAGAATTTATTTTATTGCTATTTGTGATTTTGTTATGCCTGTGCTGGTTGAAATAGTTGTTTTTTAGGGGGCTCTGTCCTCAGATAATCGCATCGTATTCTTTCACAGTAAATTATTTTTTAAATCGGACAGTTGGATTAACAAGATTCTAGTCTTTCGAAACATGTGAGACACTTGTATTTTGATTAATGTTTAATATGACTATTTATGTAGCGATCACCGTATGTTGTCGAATTTCATCCCGCTACCGGGTTCCGTGCGCAGAGGTTAAACACTAGGATGGTAGATGTACAGAAGATGAAGGTGCAAGTAGCGATACTGGGGTGCAAAGGAGCAAGATAAATAAATAAATAATGTATGGGGATAAGGTAGATAGATGGGCTGTTTACAGATGGGCTATGTACAGGTGCAGTGATCTGTGAGCTGCTCTGACATCTTGTGCTTAAAGCTAGTTAGGGAGATATGAGTCTCCAGCTTCAGTGATTTTTGCAGTTCGTTCCAGTCATTGGCAGCAGAGAGCTGAAAGGAAAGGCGACCAAAGGAGGAATTGGCTTTGGGGGTGACCAGTGAGATATACCTGCTGGAGCGCGTGCTACGAGTGGGTGCTGCTATGGTGACCAGTGAGCTGAGATAAGGCAGGGCTTTACCTAGCAGAGACTTGTAGATAATCTTTAGCCAGTGGGTCTGGTGACAAGTATGAAGCAAGTGTACAGGTCGCAATGGTGGGTAGTTATGGGGCTTTGGTGACAAAACAGATGGCACTGTGATAGACTGCATCCAATTTGTTGAGCAGCTTGAGTGAAGGATGCTTTGTTGCGAAATAGGAAGCCAATTCTAGATATAATTTTATATTGGAGATGCTTAATATGAGTCTGGAAGGAGAGTTTACAGTCTAGCCAGACACCTAGGTATTTGTAGTTGTCCACGTATTCTAAGTCAGAACCGTCCAGAGTAGTGATGCTGGACGGGCGGGCAGGTGCGGGCAGTGATCGATTGAATACCATGCATTTAGTTTTACTTGCATTTAAGAGCAGTTGGAGGCCACAGAAGCAGAGTTGTATGGCATTGAAGCTGGTCTGGAGGTTAGTGTCCAAAGAAGGGCCAGAAGTATACAGAATGGCGTCGTCTACGTAGAGGTGGATCAGAGAATCACCAGCAGCAAGAGCAACATCATTGATGTACACAGAGAAGAGAGTCGACCTGAGAATTAAACCCTGTGGCACCCCCATAGAGACTGCCAGAGGTCAGGATAACAGGCCCTCCGATTTGACACACTGAACTCTATCAGAGAAGTAGTTGGTGAACCAGGTGGGACAATCATTTGAGAAACCAAGGCTGTCGAGTCTGCCAATAAGAATGTGGTGATTGACCGAGTCGAAAGCCTTGACCAGGTTGATGAATACAGCTGCACAGTAATGTCTCTTATCGATGGCGGTTATGTTATCGTTTAGGACCTTGAGCGTGGCTGAGGTGCACCCATAACCAGCTTTAAAACCAGATTGCATAGCAGAGAAGGTACGGTGGGATTTGAAATGGTCGGTAATCTGTTTGTTAACTTGACTTTCGAAGACCTTTAGAAAGACAGGGTAGGATAGATATAGGTCTGTAGCAGTTTGGGTCTTGAGTGTCACCCCCTTTGAAGAGGGGGTGACACAGCAGCAGCTTTCCAATCTTTGGGAATCTCAGATGATATGAAAGAGAGATTGAACAGGTTAGTAATAGGGATTGCAACAATTTCGGCAGATCATTTTAGAAAGAGAGGGTCCAGATTATCTAGCCCGGCTGATTTGTAGGGGTCCAGTTTTTTTTTATAGCTCTTTCAGAACATCAGCTGTCTGGATTTGGTTGAAGGAGAAATGATGGGGGCTTTGGCGGGATGCTGTGGAGGGTGCCGGGCAGTTAACCGGGGTAGGGGTAGCCAGGTGGAAAGCATGACCAGCCGTAGAGAAATGCTTATTGAAATTCTCAATTATAGTGGATTTATTGGTGGTAACAGTGTTTCCTAGCCTCAGATCAGTGGGCAGTTGGGAGGAGGTGCTCTTATTCTCCAGTGTCCCAGAACTTTTTTGAGTTTGTGCTACAGGATGCAAATTTCTGTTTGAAATAGCTAGCCTTAGCTTTCCTAACTGCCTATGTAAATTGGTTTCTAACTTCCCTGAAAAGTTGCATATCACGGGGACTATTCGATGCTAATGCAGAACGCCACAGGATGTTTTTTTGTTGGTCAAGGGCAGACAGGTCTGGTGTGAACCAAGGACTATATGTATTCCTGGTTCTACATTTTTTGAACGGGGCATGCTTATTTAAGATGGTGAGGAAGGCACTTTTAAAGAATAGCCAGGCATCCTCGACTGATGGGATGAGGTCTGCTTATGTGTTCTTGATTATGGTGATATTATTTATCAAAGTTCAGCTGCTACTACTCTTAAACCATTGGATGCCATCTACCATAGTGCCCTGCATCTTGTTACAGGTTTGACACTAACCACTAAATCCTGTATCAAAAGGTTGGCTGGACATTCCTAAAGACCTGCAGATCTCTACATTTCTCCCTTTGTGTTTACAAGGCCCTACTTCAGAAACATCATTCTTATCTAACTTTGCTGTTGAAGTATAGTCACCTGAGATGCATAACCCATTCACAGGATTGGTTAACTCTTGAGGTTCCTACGGTCTCCACCAAACTAGGTAAATCTGTTTAGTTTTATTGCGCCGTATTTCTGGAACAAAATACAAAAAATAAACAAAATACAGTGAGCATTTCTCCTTTGCCAAGATCATGATAAGTGTGGCATATCAAAAAGCCGATTAAACAGCATGATCATTACACAGGTGCACCTTGTGTTGGGGACTATAAAAGGCCACTCTAAAATGTGCCAAAAATGTCTTAAGTTTTGAGGGAGCGTGCAATTGGCATGCTGATTGTAGGAATGTCTACCAGAGCTGTTGCCAGAGAATTGAATGTTAATTTCTCTAACATGAACCGTTTTTGTTATTGCTTGTTTTGTTGGCGACATTTCACATAAATAAAAGGAAAATGTACGCTCACCACGCTACTTGGTCTTCCTTTAACGACGGCCGTGACATCGAGATCCTGGGACCCATTGTGAGGCCCATTTTTTCAAGTTATCTGTGACCAACAGATACCTTTATTATTCCCAGTCATGAAATCTATAGATTAGGGGCTAATGACTTCATTTCAATTGACTGATTTCCTCTTAAGAACTGTAAAATCAATTAAATTGTTGCATGTTAGATTTATATTTTTGTTCAGTATACATTTCATCTTGATATTCTGGAGCCATTCGGGCAATTTAAAGTATTGATTGGGAGTGTAACTGTTTTTGTGGGTGAATTGTGCTGATTTATTTGCGCTTACCATGACTGTGTTTCTGTATTTTAAAGAGTATATATATATATATATATATATATATATATATATATATATATATATATATATATATATATATATATATACAGTGTGGAAGTCAGAAGATTACATACACCTTAGCCAAATACATTTAAACTCAGTTTTTAACAATTCCTGACATTTAATCCTAGTAAAAATTCCCTGTTTTAGGTCAGTTAAGGTCATCACTTTATTTTAAGAATGTGAAATGTCAGAATAATTGTAGAGAATTATTTCCTTCAGCTTTTATTTCTTCCATCACATTCCCAGTGGGTCAGAAGTTTACATACACTCAATTAATATTTGGTAACATTGTGTTTAAATTGTTTAACTTGGGTCAAACGTTTCGGGTAGCCTTCCACACGCTTCCTACAATAAGTTGGGTAACTTTTGGCCCATTCCTGACAGAGATGGTGTAACTGAATCAGGTTTGTAGGCCTCCTTGCTCGCACACACTTTTTCAGTTCTGCCCACAAATGTTCTCTAGGATTGAGGTCAGGGCTTTGTGATGGCCACTCCAAACCCTGACTTTGTTGTCCTTAAGCCATTTTGCCACAACTTTGGAAGTATGCTTGGGCTCATTGTCCATTTGGAAGACCCATTTGCGACCAAGCTTTAACTTCCTGACTGATGTCTTGAGATGTTGTTTCAAAATATCGACATAATTTTCCTGCCTCATGATGCCATCTATTTTGTGAAGTGCACCAGTCCCTCCTGCAGCAAAGCACCCGCACAACATGAGCTGCCACCCCCGTGCTTCATGGTTGGGATGGTGTTCTTCGGCTTGCAAGTCTCCAAGTTCATCTCTAGGAGGCACAATGCAGACAAATCATTACAAACAGTAACCAGCCAAGTAGAAGAGTTACACAAGTCAGAAATAGAGATAAAATGAATCACTTTGATGCAGATAAAATGAATCACTTTGATGATCTTCATATGGTTGCACTGAGAAGACATTAATTTATTCAATAAATGTTCCTTTTGTTCGATAAAGTCTCTCTTTATATCCAAAAACCTCTGTTTTGTTTGCGCGTTTTCTTCAGTAATCCACAGGCTCAAACGCAGACAAAAAAGTTCTAAATGTATCCATAAAGTTCATAGAAACATGTTAAACGATATTGATATTCAACCCTCAGGTTGTTTTTAGCCTAAATAATCAATAATATTTCAACCGGACAATAACGTTGTGAATATAAAAGGTAAACAAGAAAGGCACTCTCTCAGTCGCGCGCATGAAAAAGCTCTGTGACACGGCAGGGTCCACTCATTCAGACTGCTCTTACTCCATCCTTTTTCAGAATACAAGCCTGAAATAGTTTCTGAAGACTGTTGACATCTAGTGGAAGGTATAGGAACTGCAAGTTGAGTCCTAAGTCAATGGATACTGTAATGGCATTGAATAGAAAACTACAACAACAACAAAAATACTTCCTGAATGGATTTTTCTCAGGTTTTCGCCTGCCAAATCAGTTCAGTTATACTCACAGGCACTATTTTAACAGGTTTGGAAACATTAGAGTGTTTTCTATCCAAATCTACCAGTTATATGCATATCCTATCTTCTGGACCTGAGTAGAAGGCAGTTTAATCTGGGCACGCTTTTCATCCAAAATTCCAAATGCTGCCCCCTACCCTAGAGAAGTTAATGACTCCAACCTAAGTGTATGTAAACTTCCGACTTCAACTGTGTTTGTTCTTTATAACGTGTATTTTTATATTGTATTATTCAGGGAACATTTGTAAAAGAGGCCTAGGTCTCAATATGTCTTCCCTTTTAACATAAAGGTTCAATAAAAAATAAAAGATGGTCCAACTAGATTGGAGGTCAGACTGAGGGCTAAGACTCTGACAGAGGTTGGGGTATGTTAATCTGGTTTGGGTTGGATCAGTTTAATCTCATGTCATGATCAGTTTAACGTCATGGAGTTAGTTGAACGTGAATGATTTAACATGCTGCTAGACCTGTTTATAGCCTACCACATCTTCATGTATCATTCCTCCTCCACACAGGGTGTGTGTGTGTTTGTGTGTGTGTGTGCATGCGCTAGCATTTAGAACACTGGTTACGCAACGTGATGCAATCTTTCCATTCATGCACTTACTACACCAAAATCAGCATTAGCTTTACGTACCGCCTGTCATCTGGACTGGTGTTCAGCGTTTACCCACCTTTCCTGTTTTATGAACTGAGTGTCATCTCTGTTAGATGAGTCAATCTAAATTTGGTCTTATATAAAATCAAATCAAATGTATTTATATTTTTACATTAGCAGATGTCACAAAGTGCTAATACAGAAACCCAGCCTAAAATCCCAAACAGCCAAGAGAGGAACCAGACTCTAAGTAAATGTCAGTTGGTTTTCCATAGCCAAGCATTCAGAGTTCAAGACAGCAGGTGCGAGAGAGAGAAAGAGAAAACAGCAGGTCCGGGACAGGCTAGCACGTCTCAAATCAAATCAAATAAAAAAAAATTGGAGCGAGCGGTCGCATCGGCACTTCGCTCCGCAGGTAGTATAACTTTTTCATTACATTTCATTATAGTACAACGGTTTGATTTGTCTAATCTTAGCAATTTCTTCTTAGCTAGCTACATAGCCGTCTTTGTATCAAAGATAATTGCATAATTATCGTATTTCGTCGTCCTAACGTAGTCCTCACTGCTATTAGCCAGCTAGCAAACGCCTACCGATTAGCACTGTAGTAACTATTACACTCAACTGAACGACTTGATTAGTGTAGTGTTAGCTAGCTACATAGTTGTCTTTGCTGTCTTCGTATCCAAGATAATTGTGTAGTTTAGAGTGTGTAGTCTTAGAGTGATTATCTTAATTTACCGAGGTTAGCTAGCCAGCTATTTGTCGTCCTTAACGTAGGAGACTCTGCTAGCTAGCCAACAGCTAACAGCTAACAGCTAGCCAACGTCTACTGAATAGAACTCAACAACCCGGTCGCATTCACAGGTAGTATCACATTTTCACATTCTCATTTCATTACAGTACAAGGGTTTGAGTTGTTTGATCGTAGCTAGCTACATAGCCGTCTTTGTATCAAAGATAATTGTGTAGCCTAGAGCGATTTTCTAGGTTAGCTAGCCAGCTATTGTCGTTCTTTTAACGTCGTTCTTTTAACGCAACGTAACGTAAACAACACTGCTAGCTAGCCAGCTAGCCCCCGAATAGCAGCACTGCAGAAACTATTGAACTCAACGGAACGACTTGATTAGTGTAGTGTCAACAACGCAGCCACTGCCAGCTAGCCTACTTCAGCAGTACTGTATCATTTTAATCATTTTAGTCAATAAGATTCTTGCTACGTAAGCTTAACTTTCTGAACATTCGAGACGTGTAGTCCACTTGTCATTCCAATCTCCTTTGCATTAGCGTAGCCTCTTCTGTAGCCTGTCAACTATGTGTCTGTCTATCCCTGTTCTCTCCTCTCTGCACAGACCATACAAACGCTCCACACCGCGTGGCCGCGGCCACCTAATCTGGTGGTCCCAGCGCGCACGACCCACGTGGAGTTCCAGGTCTCCGGTAGCCTCTGGAACTGCCGATCTGCGGCCAACAAGGCAGAGTTCATCTCAGCCTATGCCTCCCTCCAGTCCCTCGACTTCTTGGCACTGACGGAAACATGGATCACCACAGACAACACTGCTACTCCTACTGCTCTCTCTTCGTCCGCCCACGTGTTCTCGCACACCCCGAGAGCTTCTGGTCAGCGGGGTGGTGGCACCGGGATCCTCATCTCTCCCAAGTGGTCATTCTCTCTTTCTCCCTTACCCATCTGTCTATCGCCTCCTTTGAATTCCATGCTGTCACAGTTACCAGCCCTTTCAAGCTTAACATCCTTATCATTTACCGCCCTCCAGGTTCCCTCGGAGAGTTCATCAATGAGCTTGATACCTTGATAAGCTCCTTTCCTGAGGACGGCTCACCTCTCACAGTGCTGGGCGACTTTAACCTCCCCACGTCTACCTTTGACTCATTCCTCTCTGCCTCCTTCTTTCCACTCCTCTCCTCTTTTGACCTCACCCTCTCACCTTCCCCCCTACTCACAAGGCAGGCAATACGCTCGACCTCATCTTTACTAGATGCTGTTCTTCCACTAACCTCATTGCAACTCCCCTCCAAGTCTCCGACCACTACCTTAATATATAATAATAATAATACCACTACCTTGTATCCTTTTCCCTCTCGCTCTCATCTAACACCTCCCACACTGCCCCTACTCGGATGGTATCGCGCCGTCCCAACCTTCGCTCTCTCTCCCCCGCTACTCTCTCCTCTTCTATCCTATCATCTCTTCCCTCTGCTCAAACCTTCTCCAACCTATCTCCTGATTCTGCCTCCTCAACCCTCCTCTCCTCCCTTTCTGCATCCTTTGACTCTCTATGTCCCCTATCCTCCAGGCCGGCTCGGTCCTCCCCTCCCGCCCCGTGGCTCGACGACTCATTGCGAGCTCACAGAACAGGGCTCCGGGCAGCCGAGCGGAAATGGAGGAAAACTCGCCTCCCTGCGGACCTGGCATCCTTTCACTCCCTCCTCTCTACATTTTCCTCCTCTGTCTCTGCTGCTAAAGCCATTTTCTACCACTCTAAATTCCAAGCATCTGCCTCTAACCCTAGGAAGCTCTTTGCCACCTTCTCCTCCCTCCTGAATCCTCCCCCCCTCCTCTCTGCAGATGACTTCGTCAACCATTTTGAAAAAGAAGGTCGACGACATCCGATCCTCGTTTGCTAAGTCAAACGGCACCGCTGGTTCTGCTCACACTGCCCTACCCTGTGCTCTGACCTCTTTCTCCCTCTCTCTCCAGATGAAATCTCGCGTCTTGTGACGGCCGGCCGCCCAACAACCTGCCCGCTTGACCCTATCCCCTCCTCTCTTCTCCAGACCATTTCCGGAGACCTTCTCCCTTACCTCACCTCGCTCATCAACTCATCCCTGACCGCTGGCTACGTCCCTTCCGTCTTCAAGAGAGCGAGAGTTGCACCCCTTCTGAAAAAACCTACACTCGATCCCTCCGATGTCAACAACTACAGACCAGTATCCCTTCTTTCTTTTCTCTCCAAAACTCTTGAACGTGCCGTCCTTGGCCAGCTCTCCCGCTATCTCTCTCTGAATGACCTTCTTGATCCAAACCAGTCAGGTTTCAAGACTAGTCATTCAACTGAGACTGCTCTTCTCTGTATCACGGAGGTGCTCCGCACCGCTAAAGCTAACTCTCTCTCCTCTGCTCTCATCCTTCTAGACCTATCGGCTGCCTTCGATACTGTGAACCATCAGATCCTCCTCTCCACCCTCTCCGAGTTGGGCATCTCCGGCGCGGCCCACGCTTGGATTGCGTCCTACCTGACAGGTCGCTCCTACCAGGTGGCGTGGCGAGAATCTGTCTCCTCACCACGCGCTCTCACCACTGGTGTCCCCAGGGCTCTGTTCTAGGCCCTCTCCTATTCTCGCTATACACCAAGTCACTTGGCTCTGTCATAACCTCACATGGTCTCTCCTATCATTGCTATGCAGACGACACACAATTAATCTTCTCCTTTCCCCCTTCTGATGACCAGGTGGCGAATCGCATCTCTGCATGTCTGGCAGACATATCAGTGTGGATGACGGATCACCACCTCAAGCTGAACCTCGGCAAGACGGAGCTGCTCTTCCTCCCGGGGAAGGACTGCCCGTTCCATGATCTCGCCATCACGGTTGACAATTCCATTGTGTCCTCCTCCCAGAGCGCTAAGAACCTTGGCGTGATCCTGGACAACACCCTGTCGTTCTCAACTAACATCAAGGCGGTGGCCCTTTCCTGTAGGTTCATGCTCTACAACATCCGCAGAGTACGACCCTGCCTCACACAGGAAGCGGCGCAGGTCCTAATCCAGGCACTTGTCATCTCCCGTCTGGATTACTGCAACTCGCTGTTGGCTGGGCTCCCTGCCTGTGCCATTAAACCCCTACAACTCATCCAGAACGCAGCCCGTCTGGTGTTCAACCTTCCCAAGTTCTCTCACGTCACCCCGCTCCTCCGCTCTCTCCACTGGCTTCCAGTTGAAGCTCGCATCCGCTACAAGACCATGGTGCTTGCCTACGGAGCTGCGAGGGGAACGGCACCTCAGTACCTCCAGGCTCTGATCAGGCCCTACACCCAAACAAGGGCACTGCGTTCATCCACCTCTGGCCTGCTCGCCCCCCTACCACTGAGGAAGTACAGTTCCCGCTCAGCCCAGTCAAAACTGTTCGCTGCTCTGGCCCCCCAATGGTGGAACAAACTCCCTCACGACGCCAGGACAGCGGAGTCAATCACCACCTTCCGGAGACACCTGAAACCCCACCTCTTTAAGGAATACCTAGGATAGGATAAGTAATCCTTCTCACCCCCCTTTAAGATTTAGATGCACTATTGTAAAGTGACTGTTCCACTGGATGTCATAAGGTGAATGCATCAATTTGTAAGTCGCTCTGGATAAGAGCGTCTGCTAAATGACTTAAATGTAAATGTAAATGTAAATGTTAGTTGTCACATACACATGGTTAGCAGATGTTAATGCGAGTGTAGCGAAATGCTTGTGCTTCTAGTTCCGACAATGCAGTAATAACCAACAAGTAATCTAACTAACAATTCCAAAACTACTTTCTTATACACAGTGTAAGGGGATAAAGAACATGTACATAAAGATATATGAATGAGTGATGGTACAGAGCAGCATAGGCAAGATACAGTAGATGGTATCGAGTACAGTATATACATATGAGATGAGTATGCAAACAAAGTGGCATAGTTAAAGTGGCTAGTGATACATGTATTACATAAGGATGCAGTAGATGATATAGAGTACAGTATATACGTATACATATGAGATGAATAATGTAGGGTATGTAAACATTATATTAGGTAGCATTGTTTAAAGTGGCTAGTGATATATTTTACATCATTTCCCATCATTTCCCATTATTAAAGTGGCTGGAGTTGAGTCAGTGTGTTGGCAGCAGCCACTCAATGTTAGCGGTGGCTGTTTAACAGTCTGATGGCCTTGAGATAGAAGCTGTTTTTCAGTCTCTCGGTCCCAGCTTTGATGCACCTGCACTGACCTCGCCTTCTGGTTGATAGCGGGGTGAACAGGCAGTGGCTCGGGTGGTTGTTGTCCTTGATGATCTTTATGACCTTCCTGTAACATCGGGTGGTGTAGGTGTCCTGGAGGGCAGGTTGTTTGCCCCCGGTGATGCGTTGTGCAGACCTCACTACCCTCTGGAGAGCCTTACGGTTGTGGGCGGAGCAGTTGCCGTACCAGGCGGTGATACAGCCCGCCAGGATGCTCTCGATTGTGCATCTGTAGAAGTTTGTGAGTACTTTTGGTGACAAGCCAAATTTCTTCAGCCTCCTGATGTTGAAGAGAAGCGCTGCTGCGCCTTCTTCACGATGCTGTCTGTGTGAGTGGACCAATTCGGTTTGTCTGTGATGTGTATGCCGAGGAACTTAAAACTTACTACCCTCTCCACTACTGTTCCATCGATGTGGATAGGGGGGTGTTCCCTCTACTGTTTCCTGAAGTCCACAATCATCTCCTTAGTTTTGTTGACGATGAGTGTGAGGTTATTTTCCTGACACCACACTCCGAGGGCCCTCACCTCCTCCCTCTAGGCCGTCTCGTCGTTGTTGGTAATCAAGCCTACCACTGTTGTGTCGTCCGCAAACTTGATGATTGAGTTGGAGGCGTGCGTGGCCACGCAGTCGTGGGTGAACAGGGAGTACAGGAGAGGGCTCAGAACGCACCCTTGTGGGGCCCCAGTGTTGAGGATCAGCGGGGTGGAGATGTTGTTGCCTACCCTCACCACCTGGGGGCGGCCCGTCAGGAAGTCCAGTACCCAGTTGCACAGGGCGGGGTCGAGACCCAGGGTCTCGAGCTTGATGACGAGCTTGGAGGGTACTATGGTGTTGAATGCCGAGCTGTAGTCGATGAACAGCATTCTCACATAGGTATTCCTCTTGTCCAGATGGGTTAGGGCAGTGTGCAGTGTGGTTGAGATTGCATCGTCTGTGGACCTATTTGGGCGGAAGTGAGTGCTACGGGGTGGTAGTCGTTTAGCTCAGTTACCTTAGCTTTCTTGGGAACAGGAACAATTGTGGCCCTCTTGAAGCATGTGGGAACAGCAGACTGGTATAGGGATTGATTGAATATGTCCGTAAACACACCGGCCAGCTGGTCTGCGCATGCTCTGAGGGCGCGGCTGGGGATGCCGTCTGGGCCTGCAGCCTTGCGAGGGTTAACACATTTAAATGTTTTACTCACCTCGGCTGCAGTGAAGGAGAGTCTGCATGTTTTTGTTGCAAGCCGTGTCAGTGGCACTGTATTGTCCTCAAAGCGGGCAAAAAAGTTATTTAGTGTGCCTGGGAGCAAGACATCCTGGTCCGTGACTGGGCTGGTTTTCTTCTTGTAGTCTGTGATTTACTGTAGACCCTGCCACATACCTCTTGTGTCTGAGCCGTTGAATTGAGATTCTACTTTGTCTCTATACTGACGCTTAGCTTGTTTGATAGCCTTGCGGAGGGAATAGCTGCACTGTTTGTATTCGGTCATGTTACCAGTCACCTTTCCCTGATTAAAAGCAGTGGTTCGCGCTTTCAGTTTCACGCGAATGCTGCCATCAATCCACGGTTTCTGGTTAGGGAATGTTTTAATCGTTGCTATGGGAACGACATCTTCAACGCACGTTCTAATAAACTCGCACACCGAATCAGCGTATTCATCAATGTTGTTATCTGACGCAATACAAAACATATCCCAGTCCACGTGATGGAAGCAGTCTTGGAGTGTGGAATCAGCTTGGTCGAACCAGCGTTGGACAGACCTCAGCGTGGGAGCTTCTTGTTTTAGTTTCTGTCTATAGGCAGGGATCAGAAAAATGGAGTCGTGGTCAGCTTTTCCGAAAGGAGGGCGGGGCAGGGCCTTATATGCGTCGCGGAAGTTAGAATAACAATGATCCAAGGTTTTTCCCGCCCTGGTTGCGCAATCGATATGCTGATACAATTTAGGGAGTCTTGTTTTCAGATTAGCCTTGTTAAAATCCCCAGCTACAATGAATGCAGCCTCAGGATGTATGGATTCCAGTTTGCAAAGAGTCAAATAAAGTTCGTTCAGAGCCATCGATGTGTCTGCTTGGGGGGGAATATATACGGCTGTGATTATAATCGAAGAGAATTCTCTTGGTAGATAATGCGGTCGACATTTGATTGTGAGGAATTCTAAATCAGGTGAACAGAAGGATTTGAGTTTCTGTATGTTTCTGTGATCACACCACGTCTCGTTAGCCATAAGGCATACGCCCCCGCCCCTCTTCTTACCAGAAAGATGTTTGTTTCTGTCGGCGCGATGCGTGGAGAAACCCGCTGGCTACACCGCCTCCGATAGCGTCTCTCCAGTGAGCCATGTTTCCGTGAAGCAAAGAACGTTACAGTCTCTGATGTCCCTCTGGAATGCTACCCTTGCTCGGATTTCATCAACCTTGTTGTCAAGAGACTGGACATTGGCGAGAAGAATGCTAGGGAGTGGTGCACGATGTGCCCGTCTCCGGAGTCTGACCAGAAGACCGCCTCATTTCCCTCTTTTACGGAGTCGTTTTTTTGGGTCGCCGGCTGGGATCCATTCCGTTGTCCTGGTTGAAAGGCAGAACACAGGATCCGCTTCGCAAAAATCATATTCTTGGTCGTACTGATGGTGAGTTGACGCTGATCTTATGTTCAGTAGTTCTTCTCGACTGTATGTAATGAAACCTAAGATGACCTGGGGTACTAATGTAAGAAATAACACGTTAAAAAATACTGCATAGTTTCCTAGGAACGCGAAGTGAGGCGGCCATCTCTGTCGGCGCCGGAAGTTCTGATCCTGGTGAATAGGTCAGGGTTCCATAGCCGCTGGCAAAACAGTTGAAACTGGAGCAGCACAACAAGGTAGAACATCTGGAGAACAGGTCAGGATTCCATAGCCACAGGCAAAAGAGCAGAAACTGGATCAGCAGCACGACCAGGTCGACTGGTCATCAGGCCAAGTAGTGTGGTTCATCACTCCAGTGCCTTGCCCTTCACCTTCGCAACCCTGGGCCAGACCACACTCAATAATTGGATGTACTGAAGAGATGAGTCTTCAGTAAAGACTTAAGGTTGAGACCGAGTCCGTGTCTCTCACATGTATAGGCAGACCATTCCATAAAAATGAAGCTTGATAGGAGAAAGCCCTGCCTCCAGCTGTTTGCTTAAAAATTCTAGGGACAGTAAGGAGGCCTGTGTCTTGTGAACGTAGCGTATGTGTAGGTATGTACGGCAGAACCAAATCGGAGAGATAGGTAGGAGCTAGTCCATGTAATGATTTGTAGGTTAGCAGTAAAATCTTGACATCTGTTATAGTCATGGGCTCTAAACCGTCAAGCTGCATCCTGGACCCTATTCCAGCTAAACTACTGAAAGAGCGACTTCCTGTGCTTTGCTCTTCTATGTTGAACATAATAAACAGCTCCCGATCCTCCGGATACGTAGCAAACTCACTAAAAGTGGCAGTAATAAAGCCTCGCTTGAAAAAGCCAAACCTTGACCTGGAAAATGTAACAAAACTATCGGCCTATATTGAGTCACCCATTCCTCTGAAACATTTTAGAAAAAGCTGTTGCTCGGCAACTTACTGAAGACAAATAATGTATTCATAATGCTTCAGTCTGGTTTTGGACCCCATTATATTACTGAGAATGCACTCGTGAAGGTGGTAAATTACCTTTTAATGGCGTCAGACCAAGGCTCTGCATCTGTCCTCGTGCTCCTAGACCTTAGTGCTGCTTTGGACACCATCAATCACCAAATTCTTTTGGAGAGATTAGATTAGATCTTATCTGTCAGGAAAGATATCAGTTTGTCTCTGTGGATGGTTTGTCCTTTGACAAATCAATTGTAAGTTTCGGCATCCCTCAAGGTTCTGTTTTAGGACCAATATTGCTTTTACTATATATTTGACCTCTTGGTGATGTCATTCGGAAACACGTCAAATTTCACTGCTATGCGAACAACACACAGCTGTACATTCTGATGAAATATGGTGAAGCCCCAAAATTCCCTGACCTGGAAGCCTGTGTTTCATAAATTAGGAAGTGGATGGCAGAATTTGTTTAACTTTTAAACTTGTCACTCTTATTACTTGTGTTATTGCCTTCCCTATATCTGTCTGTTCCCTAGCTCTGTTCCCTGCTTCAGGATTGATGTTTGTCATATGTCCTTGTTTACCTATGTGCTGACGCTGTTCCTGTCGTGTTCTATGTCTGTTCCCTATTAAATATTATATATTTATACCTGTTTCTCCTGTCCGACGTCACTCCTTACAGTGACTAGTTTTCCATTATTAAAGTGGCCAGTGATTTCAAGTCTATGTCTTTAGGGCAGCAGACTCTAAGTTGTGATGGCTATTTAACAGCCTGATGGCCTTGAGTTAGATGCACCTGTATTGACCTCGCCTTCTGGATGATAGCGGTGTGATACTTATTTTCCACCATAATTTGCAAATAAATTCATTAAAAATTCTACAATGGGATTTTCTGGATTTTTTTCTTCTCATTTTGTCTGTCATAGTTGAAGTGTACCTATGATGAAAATTACAGGCCTCTCTCGTCTTTTTAAGTGGGAAAACTTGCACAATTTGTGGCTGACTAAATACTTTTTTCCCCACTGTAAATTATGGACTTTATGGAACTTTATAGAACAAATCAGTCAATAATTGTCAAACTGGGATTCATGGGAGTGCCTTCTGATGAATATCATCAAAGGTAAATGAATATTTATGGTGTTATTTCTAACTTCTGTTGACTTCAAAATGGCAGATATTTCTTTGGCTGAATTGGGCACTGAGCGCTGTTCTCAGTTTATGCTTTTTCCGTAAGGTTTTTTTGAAATCTTACACAGTGGTTGCATTAAGGAGAAGTCTATCTTTAAGTCTATGAATAACAATTGTATCTTTTATCAATGTTTATTATGAGTATTTCTGCAAAATCACCGGATGTTTTGGAATCAAAACATTACTGCACGTAACGCGCCAATGTAAACTGAGATTTTCGGATATACAGTGCCATTCGGCCCCCTTGAACTTTGCGACCTTTTGCTTAAGGGGGCTGAATAATTTTGCACGCCCAATTTTTCAGTTTTTGATTTGTTTAAAAAGTTTGAAATATCCAATAAATGTTGTTCCACTTCATGATTGTGTCCCACTTGTTGTTGATTCTTCACAAAAAAATACAGTTTTATATCTTTATGTTTGAAGCCTGAAATGTGGCAAAAGGTCGCAAAGTTCAAGGGGGCCGAATACTTTCGCAAGGCACTGTAAATATGCACATTATCGAACAAAACATATATGTATTGTGTAACATGATGTCCTATGAGTGTCATCTGATGAAGATCATTTTATCTATATTTCTGCTTTTTGTGACTCTTTGACTGGAAAAATGTCTGTGTGTTTTTTTGACATGGCGGTGATTAAACATTAAACATAATCATATGTTGTGCTTTCGCTGTAAACATTTTTTTTAAAATCAGACACGATGGGTAGATTAATAATAAGTGTATCTTTCATTTGCTGTATTGGACGTATTAATGTGTGAAAGTTACACATTTTGTGTCTGCACCCGACAGAATTGTTTCGGTTTCGTTCATTCCCTTTGTTATTTTTGTTATTTCAGTGTTCAGTTAATAAAAATCATGAACCCGTACCCCGCTGCACCTTGGTCCACACCTTCTTCAAACAGCCGTTTACAGTTTCTATTCCAAAAAAAACAAAAAACCCTCTGGGTATCCATTAGGATGGAATGGAAAATATGGCGCTGCACAACGTGATGGTCTACAGTACAGTACTGGGCTATTTAGCTAAAGAATCCCTGTGTCGTGCGGGCAGGGCACATGGGAGACCGGGGTTCAATTACCCTACGAAGAGGAAGGAGTAGGCTATCCTTGTAAATAAGAATATGTTCTTAACTGACTTGCCTAGTTAAATTCAATCTGGAGTGTCTGTGCTCATAAACTCAGAGCGTTGTCAGATTGTCAGTTTGTAAATTCAGACCTTTTCGGTTTCAGAGCGCACATTGGGCGTTTGGGCCGAGGAGTAGGATTGATTCAAGCGTTCTGCCCCTACAACGGCAGTCAAACACCCAAGCTAACGTTAGCTAGCTTGCTAGCTTCTTCCAGACACAAAAGAGACCACTGACCATTTTACTCATTTTACCATTTTACCATTTTAGTTTTTGTGTTAACCAGAGCGTTGGTGACTGTAACTGTGCTGCTGGAAACAATTTAATTACGCTTTTTTGCCGACTTTTACTGACACCGGCCATATTCAATGGGTGTTGAGCGCTCGTAAATGTATTATTCTGCGCTCTGGTACATTCAGACGATAGTGCTCTGAAATCGGAGTAGATAGCCAGAGCGAATTTACAAAAGCACCCGGATGTCCATTGAGAACGCACAACAGCTATACCATTTAGCTAAGCTAAGAATGATGGGAATAATCAAGTCAATAATGTTGGATAGTTAGATAGCCTATAGTTAATATACAAGCAAGTTTTATGTATAACTACTAACGTTAGGTAGATAGCTAACATACCGGTACATACTGCTGCAATGATATGCTATGTGGTTCGTAAGGACATAACGTGTAAGGTAACTTATTTGAAAGTCATTACTTTATTACATTGAGTAGCGAGCTACCGGGAGGACGTGCTCTATCGATGCTTTTGGTGCACAGTCGATAGCACGCTGGACTTCGTGCAAGAAGGTTCAGGGTTGGAAACCTGTTCCTTGCTTGTTTCATTTGAAGTCATGCACAATTATCAGTTTATTATTTGGTTTATATTGCCCATTCATTGTCAGTTAGAGACACAGTAGTGCATTGGGACACAAAAGCATAATCAGTGCTCGTCGTTAGGGCAAATCTGGTCTGTGATAGTAGAGGGGGGTTTTCACAGCTCAGCTATTAGACTATTCTTTAGTAAAGGTTGAAAAGTCTAATGTTCAGCTATTAGCCCCCCTCCCCAACTTGCAAATTGATGTTACTCCCATCTTGTTCCTCGCCGTCTTCCACGTGTAATTCTCCGCCTGAGTGGCTCTCTTGTGGGCGTGCTGGCAGGATACAGCAGCACCACAAGAATTCTGCCTAACAAGTTTGTATGAAGGTCTGGATATTCACAGGCAAATTGTTATACACTATGGAGGTATATTTGTGTATTTTGTCAAGAAAACCTTTTTTATTTTCAAATTTTATTCTCAAATATTTTGTAAGAGTGCAAAACTTCATGCATTTTATTTCCCCCAAATATTTTGGGAATAAAAAACGTATTTGAAAAAAACACTCAATTTTGGCCATTTTTTCAGTGTCAGTTTGGCTACAACCAATACTGTTCAGCCTTTCTTTCCGACACCATAGCGGACATCTACAAAGGACTGTGTGATGAAGGCATCTCAGGTAAGCAGCACTGGGTGTTCTTCTGTCCAACTTCTACATAGCTAGTAGTTAGCTCCTAGTTCATAACATTCTACTATATTACCTAGATACATACATACATACCGTAGAATGATAAATATTGCAATTATTATTCTCAAGCTAACCAAAAACATTTAGCTACGATCGCCTGTTCTCGGCATTTTCAGTTGAACACATCTAACTTTCTTTCATGGCAACTGTTGGGGAATAATCAGAATTGGTTGGTAACATAGGTAAGATGTTTTATATTCATCATATGTTTGTAAGTTACTTCTCATCAGAATGGTATTTTTGTATAAAACTGTGGCAGGGTTGCAGTTATCTGTTCTATGTCAAGACTAAGTTGCATGGGCCGCAGAGAGGGGAGAGGTCAAGGTGTCATCATGTGTAAACATATCTTTTGCTCCACTGTGTCTGTGTGCCAGTCACTCCCTACTTTTCCCATCGGGGAGAGGAGGATGGCAGTGTCTGGAATCATTCTATGCTCTCCGTGAGTTTGTCCAGGATTAGTTGTATTTAGAATTGGTTGTATCTAAATGACAATTTGATATATGCCTGTTGATATGGAGGATTGGTTTATGGTTCTAGGGTTTGAGTAAGGAGACAAAGCTGAACGATTTATTGTGTCTATGCTGTCTGACTATGTGTGTTCTTTGCTATTAAAGGAACTCAGCTGCAATGTGTAGGGGGCTCTCAGAGAATTCATTGATAGACACTGAATCGATCTGAGAGTCACAGGGTTGTGATAGAGCTCATATAATTAGAGATGGACTTTGATAACTAACTCTGACTTGTGTGTGGTTTGCGCTCATGATATGGTAAATAGAGGAAATTTCCACGACACAACTCATAAGCAGGCCATGTCCTATTTGCTTCATAGTTGATATATAATCATATTTCATGACAGTGTAACGGTTAGCTTTATATACAGAAGGATGAAAGAACACAATATGTCTGTCAGGAAATGCTATTCTGATATGTCAGATAAAGAGTTAAACCAGAAAGTCAGGGCCATTAAGGCAAGGATGCCCCATGTGGGCTTTAGAATGGTCAAAGGAAGTCTCCAAGCAATGGGCCATTGTGTACAATGGCAAAGAGTTAGGGAGTATTTGCAGCATGGAGATGGTGCATGTATTATTGCCAGAATGATCCAGCTTTGTTGCATTGCTCTGCAAAAATACTCTGTTCCTGCTCCCCTGTCTCTCGTCCACATTGATACAAATGTTCAATGATGTATGGAATAGGAATTGTTCTTCAACAACACAATAGATCTGGTAGAAGAAAATACAACAAAAAAAACAACCTTTTTTCTTTCTACCAACATCTTTGAAATGCAAGAGAAAGGTTCCAGTTCCAGTCACTACTCTGCTTGTTATTCCGATGGTGTCCACAAATGGGAGCAGTGTATGTGCAAGGTTTCAGGTGGATAACTTGAGTATGAGCGAGCTACATGACATTTAGTGGGAAGTCACCCAGGTACATTTGGGCAAACCGTGAAGGAGACATTTGCATTCATATTACATTTTTAGAAACCCAACTGCCACAAATGATTTATCATCAAATAGATATGTGAAAAACACCTTGAGGATTGATTCTAAACAACGTTTGCCATGTTTCTGTTGATATTATGGAGTTAATTTGGAAAAAAGTTTGCCGTTGTAATGGCCGTTTTCATCCAATCTACTCAATACTGCCCCTGCAGCCATATGAAGTTAACTAACATATTCCTCTCAATTGTACATTTTTTGCTTGACTCGTTATGACATTATTACTTATATTTGCTTCCACCATAATGTTTTGTCAGTCATCTTTACTGAAGAAAGTCACCAGCGATGAATGGCTCACGTCAAATTCGTCATTGGAACCACTCGATATGATTGGTCATATGAACCTTTGGACCCAAATGCATAATGAGTGCTCTAACTCCCCCTTGGCGGTGGTCTGGAGCAATGAAGCCATGACGCTGGATACCTCTAAGTCCCGCGGTGTAAGCTCGCAACTTTCAAAGGAGGAACCACTGTACACACACAAACACACACAATGTGCTTGATCAGGATAATTACAATTCTACATGAAGACCCTTGATTTAGACTTGAAGAGTTTATTTCCAAAACACTATATCCACACATTTTTTACATTTCAGTTTTTTCATAATAAATGAATGCTTATTGTACTTTTGTGTGTGTGTAAAATATTACTGTTCTCATATTTTTTTATTCATGGCATTTAGATTGAAAACAAATCTAAATTCTACATATCCATTGTTTAGCTGGAATGGAATGTTGGTGTATTGTTAATTTGACTGTGATGTGGTTGTCTCACCTAGCTATCTTAAGATGGATGCACTAACTGTAAGTCGGTCTGGATAAGAGCATCTGCTAAATGACCTTTTTAAAAAAAAAAAAAAAATGCTATTTATCCACCTCACTCTCAGAGAAATAAATAACTAAAATGTCAAATGTAAATGTTTTACATATAGATCTCATATTACTGTCACGACTCACGACGTGGCCCTTTTGGGTGTATATCGTGGCTTCCCCCCCCTCTCTCACTCTCTTTCCCACCGCAGGTTTTACAACGGTCATAAATTCCTGGGAGAAACTCTCTTCGCTGCCAAGGAGTATTGAGGGAGAGAGCCGATGGAGAACAAAGACATTCGTCTTGCCAAAACTCCTAATACAATATTTATATTATATCTGAGAATGTGGGAGTGCTCCGTGGACACTTAAGAGACAGTCATGTAGAGTTTGTTTCATTTGGAGATTTCATTGAAGGAAAGGAAACACACATTACTGTGTCTTTGGTTGTGTAAACATCTGATGGTTGTATAAAATATATGATTTAATATGAAACTATTTGTGAGAAGATTTAATGTGATGTTGGCCTTCTAAACGAGATACGTGTTTAGATATTAAGTTTTAACTAGTCAGTGGCCACGCCCCCGTGATACCAGACATTACATCAGGCATCATGGAACCACCCTTTCTTCCACAGAGTATAAAAGCACTTGTGACAAAATGTACATTTTATGCCGAAGAGAGCCACGGTAAACCGTACCTCACGAATGGTTAAGAAATCTACAAACTAGAGTCAAGATAACGCCAGGACAGGGTCCCCACGTTGAAATGCCTAAACTCTGAAACTATCGATCACTACCGAAGAAGTAAATCCTCGACCGTAACCTTTATCAGTCTGCAGCTGAAAATATGAGTAACTCTAGGACGAGAATACCGAGAACCTTGGAAGCATCTATTCTAACAGAAAAACTCTAAGAACTTCAGGGTACGCTGACATATCTATTATAACAGATCTACAAAGGACACTGCGACCAGCGTTAAACAAGCAGCGACTCTCTGATGAACTATTATCCAGCAGACGGACCGGCGATCGAAGAGAAGGACATCAAAGGCATACACTCGCAAATATGTAAATTGCAATTCATTTTCGAATGAGCAGTTGTTCATGTTAAAAGTATTAGCATTTCCATGAGTGTAGTTACAAACTTTGAGTTTCCCGCTCTTCAACTGTCCCCACCCCTTTCCTTTGTCTACAAAGGACACGGCGACCAGCGTTGTCCCTGTTCTTGGTGTCTTAACAGTCAGATTTGAGGAAGATGTCCTTGCAGATCGGTCCACGCAGACAGAACATGTCTGGAACCGGGTGGTCACATGACTTAACACATGTAACATCACACCTAGAGCCTGCTCCCTGTCCCCTTGGCTGTTCCTCCTTGAAACATGTTGGTATTACAGACTCAAAACTATCAAAATAAGGAAAGTCGCACACTCCATATATAAACTCCCAGCAATTTAATGGGTATTTACCAACGCTTTGGCATCACTGTGCCTTCCTCAGGGTAATGTCATGAATACTTGAACCAGGTTATGTAGAGAAACAGTGCAATTAGTGCAACCAATGACAATAGTAAAGGGTGTTTACATACACCTTCGCCAAATACATTTAAACTCAGTTTCACATTTCCTGACATTTAATCCTAGTAACAATTCCCTGTTTTAGGTCAGTTAGGATGGCCACTTTATTTTAAGAATGTGAAATGTCAGAATAATAGTAAACAAATGATTTATTTCAGCTTTTGTTTCTTTCATCACATTCCCAGTGGGTCAGACGTTTAAATACACTCAATTAGTATTTGGTAGCATTGCCTTTAAATTGTTTAACTTGGGTCAAATGTTTTGGGTAGCATTCCACAAGCTTCCCACAATAAGTTGGGTGAATTTTGGCCCATTTCTCCTGACAGAGCTGGTGTAACTGAGTCATGTTTGTAGGCCTCCTTGCTCGCACACACTTTTTCCTCCAAACATAACGATGGACATTGTGGCCAAACACTTCTGTTTTTATTTCATCAGACCAGAGGACGTTTCTCCAAAAAGTACAATCTTTGTCCCCATGTGCCATTGCAACCCGTAGTCTGGCTTTTGTACCGGTTTCCTCCAGCATCTTCACAAGGTCCTTTGCTGTTTTTCTGGGATTGATTTGCACTTCACACACCAATGTACAATAATCACTAGGAGATAGAACACATCTCCTTCCTGAGCGGTATGACAGCTGCGTGGTGTTTATACTTGCATGGTATTGTTTGAAGGTAGGCCTTGAAATACATACACAGGTAGACCTCCAATTGACTCAATTGATGTCAATTAGCCTATCAGAAGCTTCTAAAGCCACAACATAATTTTCTGGAATTTTCCAAGCTGTTTAAAGGCACAGTCAACTTAGTGTATGTAAACCACTGACCCACTGAAATTGTGATACAGTGAATTATAAGTGCAATAATCTGTCTGTAAACAATTGTTGGAAAAATGACTTGTGTCATGCACAAAGTAGATTTCCTAACCGACTTGCCAAAACTATAGTTTGTTAACAATAAATGTGTGGAGTGGTTGAAAAATGTAACCTAAGTGTATGTAAACTTCTAACTTCATTTGTATGTTGATGCTAATATGATGTATAATATTCAATCATGTTTCTATATGATAACAATAGCGTAATATATTTCATATGCCATAAACATTTTTTTTTAAATTTCACTAATACATTTTAATAAACTTAATCATTATGACACACCCTTCACTATTGTCTACATAACCTGGTTCAAGTATTCATGACATTACCCTGAGGAAGGCACAGTGATGCCAAAGCGTTGGTAAATAAAATTGTTGGGAGTTTATATATGGAGTGTGCGACTTTCTTTATTTTGATAGTTTATAGTTTATTTGCCATTAGTCAGCACCTCCACACAAAATAATTTTCTGGGTGTGTGCCAGCTCATGTTTTTTAATCTAGTATTACAAATTCAGTCAGGGACTGGTGAAAAATGTCAGTGAAGACACTTGCCAGTTGGTCAGTCAATGCTCGGAGTACATGTCCTGGTAATCCGTCTGGCCTGTTTAAAGGTCTTACTCAAATCGGATACGGAGAGCGTGATCACACAGCCATCCGGAACAGCTGGTGCTCTCATGCATATTTCAGTGTTACTTGCCTTGAAGTGAGCATAGTTGGTAGAGCATGGCGCTTGTAACGCCAGGGTAGTGGGTTCGATTCCCGGGACCACCCATACGTAGAATGTATGCACACATGACTGTAAGTCGCTTTGGATAAAAGCGTCTGCTAAATGGCATATATTAAGTAATTTAGCTCATCTGGTAGGTTTGTGTCATTGGGCAGCTCGCGGCTGTGCTTCCCTTTGTAGTCTGTAATAGTTTGCAAGCCCTTAGTATGATTCAATCTTAGTCCTGCATTGACGCTTTTCCTGTTTGATGGTTCGTTGGTGGGTATAGCGGGATTTCATATAAACTTCCAGGTTAGAGTCCCACTCCTTGAAAGCGGCAGCTCTATCCTTTTAACTCAGTGTGGATGTTGCCTGTAATGCATGGCTTCTGGTTGGGTATGTACGTATGGTCACTGTGGGGACGACGTCATCGATGCACTTATTGATGAAGCCAGTGACTGATTGGGTGTACTCAATGCCATCGGTGGAATCCCGGAACATATTCCAGTCTGTGCTAGCAAAACAGTCCTGTAGCTTAGCATCTGACCATTTCTTATTGACCGAGTCACTGGTGCTTCCTGTTTAGTTTTTGCTTGTAAGCAGAAATCAGGAGGATAGAATTATGGACAGATTTGCCAAATGGAGGGCGAGGGAGAGCTTTGTACGTGTCTCTGTGTGTGGAGTTAAGGTGGTCCAGAGTTTTTCCCCCTCTGGTTACACCTTTAACATACTGGTAGAGATTAGGTAGAACGGATTTAAGTTTCCCTGCATTAAAGTCCCCGGCCACTAGCAGCGCCGCCTCTGGGTGAGTGTTTTCCTGTTTGCTTATGGCGTATACAGCTCATTGAGTGCGGACTTAGTGCAAGCATCGGTCTGCGGTGGTATGTAGACAGCTACGAAAAATATAGTTGTAAACTCTCTTGGTAAATAGTGTGGTCTACAGCTTATCATGAGATACTCTACCTTAGGCGTGCAAAACCTCAAGACGTCCTTAGATTTCGTGCACCAGCTGTTTACAAATATACATAGGCCACTGCCCCTTGTCTTACCAGAAGCCGCTGTTCTATCCTGCTGAAAAAGCTTAAAACCTGCCAGCTTGTATGTTAATCATTGTCGTTCAGCCACGACTCAATGAAACATAAGATATTACAGTTTTTAATGTCCTTTTGGTAGGATATACGTGCTCATAATGCGTCTATTTTATTATCGATTGATTGTACGTTGGCTAAATGGGACCGATGGTAAAGGTAGATGACCCTCTCTGCGACGGATCCTTACAAGGCACCAGGACCATCGTCCACGATATCTCAGTCTTTTCCTCCTGCGAATGACGGGGATGAGGGCCCTGTCGGGCGTCCGAAGTAAATCCTTCCCGGTCCGACTCGTTGAAGAGGAATACCTCCAGTACGGGGTGAGTAATCGCTGCCCTGATATCAAGAAGCTCTTTTCGGTCATAAGACACGGTGGCAGAAACATTATGTACAAAATAAGTAACAAATAACGTGAAAAAAACATACACAATAGCACAATTGGTAATGGGATCGTAAACCGGCACTCATCTCCTTCAGAGCCATATATAATCAACTGTCTGTCCTCTGATCTGACACCCCCAGACAGCCAAGCTGAGTTATGTCCCACGCCTGAGGACATTCTTGAACTGTCACATGCGATCTGTGTCTTTAATCAAAACAACATGCACACACTACCTGATGAGACAGAGATGGTAACCCACTTGTCTACAACACACACAGCAGTTTATACAAGCAAGAAAACAGCAGCCTGCATGTGTGTTGAGGAATGTGTGTGTGTGTATGTGTGTCCAGCGCTCTGATGTTCAACCAGACTAATTACCTGAATCAACAGAATAAACAGCAGTGGAGGGGCACTGACACACACAAACAATGCACACGTGGGGTGGCAGGTAGTGGTTAGAGCGTTGGACTAGTAACCGAAAGGTCGCAAGATCGAATTCCCGAGCCGACAAGGTAAAAACCAGTCGTTCTACCCCTGAACAAGGCAGTTAACCCACTGTTCCTAAGCCATCAATGAAAATAAGAATTTGTTCTTAAATGACTTGCCCAGTTAATTAAAGGTAAAATAAAATGTGTGTGTATGTTTGGGTAGGTAAGGTAGTCTGGGACAGAATAACTTTTTATTTGATTAAAATCGGCACACATCCATAATCTTCATCTTTAGAACACTGGAATATAAAAGTCTGTTTCACTTTCCTGGATATATGAAGTCCAGAAACTGTCTTTATGTCATCAGAAAGAAAGACATCTAAAACAGGAAGGAAGGCCACAGTGCGGGGTTGCCATAGAAACCTTGTATGCTCACACACACACTAACAGCAGGTGAAAGTGTTCCAGGTATTTTGAGTAGCGGGGTGTCAGACAGAGTACTAGTGAGGCTACGCCCTTGATCCAGAACACTCCAATCAGACAGCAGGAAACCAAAAAAATAAACAAGCCTTTTCAACACAAACAGACAAGAGGGGATTGGAATCGTCTGTCATTGATATTGATTTCTGGCACAAACTAGTTCGTCTGAACTCTGCCCCAGGATGATGTCACACTCTGGCTCCAGCGTGAGGTGACGTCATCAATATGCCCCGGGGAGGGTGCAAAGTCATTTAAATAAACTCCTCTTAATCTTCTCCACCTCCATCTGAAAAAGACAAACACCAAATGTAATGTATAGCTAAGATGACAAATGTAGCAGCGGTAAATGAATGTTGTTCAGCACTAGATGTGTTCACCTGCATAGTAAGGCGGGACCTCTTCTCCTCGTCCAGGTCACTGGACAACTGCTTCATCTCCTGCCTGGGATAAAGACACCAGTCACTCACACTATTAAACAAACAAACAAACAATTAAACAAACAAACAAACAAACAAACAAACAAACAAACAAACAAACAAACACACACACACACACACACACACCTGTGTTGGCTCTTCAGCAGTTCTACAGAGGCTCTCAGCTCTCTCAGTTGTCCCCTTAGCTCCTCCAGGGTGGGTGTCGGCCTGGGCTCAGGGGAGGGGCTTATACATGAAGAGGTGGGTTTTGCGTATGAAGGGGAGGGGCTTATAGGGCGGAGGGCTATGCCTTGTGTTGACGGTGGGTGAAGGACAGCAGGCTTGGGTGGCAGCACACCCTTACTGTCAGGTACCTGTGGGGTATGTCACAAATCAGGATTGATGAGTTAGCCAGCTAACTTACTTAAATGTTTGGAAATAACTTTTAAGGAACTTTTTAGGAAGATATGCTTGAAATGGGCATGGATTGATTCTATTGTTTCAACCAGCAACTCATACACAGGTCTAGGTTAATTAATAAACCAGAAATCCTTTTTATTTTTCGCAAGCCAACTTGATGGTCCGGGAATACACAAACACACACAATATACTACACACAATATACTCTGATTGACTGCTAAAATGTAATTAAACACATTTCAATTCAACAAATTCTTACATTGATGGTGGGAAGTGCTTTCCTCTGAGAGACATCTACTGTTCTAGGACACAAGGAGTCCTGCAGCTCCTCCTTTTCTCTGTCCTTCCCCCTTCTCTGCTCCTCTACCGCAGGAGAGTCCAGCAGGTCAATACTGGACAGAGAAGACTGCGAGAGAAAAGAGGAGAGAGGTGTCACCCAGACATGTTAAAGAAAATAATGTGTGCGTGTGTGTGTGCGTGCGTACACTTACTGTGCTGATGATCAAGGAGCGTGGTCTGCGGATGAGGACTCTTGGTCGCATTGCGGTGGGATGGCTTAGTTTCTCTCTAGACAAGAACAGCGAGTCCAAATAAACCAGATCTACACACACACACATTATATTGTTAATCCACAGTAACACATAACATCTTACCAGAGAACACGCACAAACAAACACACAGTTCCCTGAACAATATGAAGGCTAGGGCAGCTAATTCCTCACATATGGACAGAGAGAGAGAGAGAACTGCGGATCTTCATTCATATTCAAACCTCTCTGTCTCTTAAGTCAGTCAACTCCCTTCTCTGATTGGAGTAGTGTCCTGTCGCATAACTGTCAAACTGCCCCAGGTCTGCCCCTTGTCCTCTCAGTCAAACTCACCAATGTCTTTTGACATGTCAGAGGCAGGATCTGGAGTCACAGCCCCACCCTCAGACTTAGGGCTCTCACACCTGAACAGGCAGACCAGTTGACAACTTTAGTGTGTGTGTGTGTGTGTGTGTGTGTGCGTATGTGTGTGTGTGTGCGTATGTGTGTGTGTGTGTGTGTGTGCGTATGTGTGTGTGTACTGACGGTACAGAAGGAGGTCTCTCAGGTCTGTCTGGGCCTCGGGAAGGGAGGTGGGAGGAGCTTGTCTTTGGTGGGTGGGGCTTTTTTGGAGGGATGGACGGAAGGGCAGGCTTAGGGATCTCTCCAACCTTCACCTCCTCACCTACACACAAACACACACAAACACATATACGGACAGGATAAGTGGATAGTCACATGCGCGCGCGCACACACACAGTGTAGAGGTGAGGTGTGAGCCAGCTGAAGAGGTGAAGAGAGTTAAGGTAGGCAGGCTGAATAGGGCCATATAGGGGAGTAGTCAGGCTGCAGCAAGCCGAAGCAGGCATTGTAGATGATTGTGGAATAATGTAGTATAGTAATGGTAGTAGTAGTACCTCTGTTGTCATCAGATCTGTGAGGCAGAGTTAGTAGCTTTTTTATAGTATTACTGTAGTAGTACTGTAGTACCTTTGTTGTCGTCAGCTGGTCTGTGAGGCATGTGCTCTGGGCGCTCCGGGGGTACCTTCCTGACCTCTGACCTTTTATCTACAGGTCACATAGGGGTCAGCGGTCAACTGAGGGTGACATTATTGACACTCTTCCCTATAGATATCTCTATCTTTGGTTCTCTCCCTGTTTAATTATCACCATTTGGTTATATGCCTGTTTAATTACCACCATTGCTCCTAGTTTCTATCTCTCTCCCTTACACACACTAACACAAAACAGAGAAGAGCAGAGACGGAGATAGAGAGATGATTGAGACACGCACAAAACGGTATCAGTGGCGATGGGGGATTACCTGTGGAGAGAGGAGATGGGGGATTACCTGTGGAGAGAGGAGATGGAGGATTACCTGTGGAGAGAGGAGATGGAGGATTACCTGTGGAGAGAGGAGATGGGGGATTACCTGTGGAGAGAGGAGATGGGGGATTACCTGTGGAGAGAGGAGATGGGGGATTACCTGTGGAGAGAGGAGATGGGGGATTACCTGTGGAGAGAGGAGATGGGGGATTACCTGTGGAGAGAGGAGATGGGGGATTACCTGTGGAGAGAGGAGATGGGGGATTACCTGTGGAGAGAGGAGATGGAGGATTACCTGTGGAGAGAGGAGATCGGGGATTACCTGTGGAGAGAGGAGATGGAGGATTGCCTGTGGAGAGAGGAGATGGAGGATTACCTGTGGAGAGAGGAGATGGGGATTACCTGTGGAGAGAGGAGGTGGGGGATTACCTGTGGAGAGAGGAGGTGGGGGATTACCTGTGGAGAGAGGAGATGGGGGATTACCTGTGGAGAGAGGAGATGGGGGATTACCTGTGGAGAGAGGAGATGGGGATTACCTGTGGAGAGAGGAGATGGGGGATTACCTGTGGAGAGAGGAGATGGAGGATTACCTGTGGAGAGAGGAGATGGGGGATTACCTGTGGAGAGAGGAGATGGGGGATTACCTGTGGAGAGAGGAGATGGAGGATTACCTGTGGAGAGAGGAGATGGGGGATTACCTGTGGAGAGAGGAGATGGGGGATTACCTGTGGAGAGAGGAGATGGAGGATTACCTGTGGAGAGAGGAGATGGGGGATTACCTGTGGAGAGAGGAGATGGAGGATTACCCTGTGGAGAGGGAGATGGAGAGAGGAGATGGGGGATTACCTGTGGATAGAGGAGATGGGGGATTACCTGTGGAGAGAGGAGATGGAGGATTACCTGTGGAGAGAGGAGATGGAGGATTACCTGTGGAGAGAGGAGATGGGGGATTACCTGTGGAGAGAGGAGATGGAGGATTACCTGTGGAGAGAGGAGATGGGGGATTACCTGTGGAGAGAGGAGATGGAGGATTACCTGTGGAGAGAGGAGATGGAGGATTACCTGTGGAGAGAGGAGATGGGGGATTACCTGTGGAGAGAGGAGATGGAGGATTACCTGTGTTGAGAGGAGATGGGGGATTACCTGTGGAGAGAGGAGATGGGGGATTACCTGTGGAGAGAGGAGATGGAGGATTACCTGTGGAGAGAGGAGATGGGGGATTACCTGTGGAGAGAGGAGATGGGGATTACCTGTGGAGAGAGGAGATGGGGATTACCTGTGGAGAGAGGAGATGGGGGATTACCTGTGGAGAGAGGAGATGGGGATTACCTGTGGAGAGAGGAGAGATGGAGAGAGGAGGATTACCTGTGGAGAGAGGAGATGGAGGATTACCTGTGGAGAGAGGAGATGGAGGATTACCTGTGGAGAGAGGAAATGGGGGATTACCTGTGGAGAGAGGAGATGGAGGATTACCTGTGTTGAGAGGAGATGGGGGATTACCTGTGGAGAGAGGAGATGGGGGATTACCTGTGGAGAGAGGAGATGGAGGATTACCTGTGGAGAGAGGAGATGGGGGATTACCTGTGGAGAGAGGAGATGGAGGATTACCTGTGGAGAGAGGAGATGGAGGATTACCTGTGGAGAGAGGAGATGGGGGATTACCTGTGGAGAGAGGAGATGGAGGATTACCTGTGGAGAGAGGAGATGGAGGATTACCCGTGGAGAGAGGAGATGGGGGATTACCTGTGGAGAGAGGAGATGGAGGATTACCTGTGGAGAGAGGAGATGGAGGTATACCTGTGGTGTGTTTACCCGAAGGGATGCTGGGGGGAGGCGGCTTCTTTGGTCTCTGCAAACGCACACAAAGAAACACTAAGTGATTTTGCTCTTATGTAATGTCATTAATTGAACACCATAATAACAGTACAAATCAAATTATATTTGCGCGTCTTACCTCTTTCTCTACATCAGGAATCAACAGTTTGACAAAGTTATCAGGGAAGACTCCCTTTCTCCCCCCTATCTCCCCCATCCACCACCCCGTGTCAGCACAGTCCTACAACACACAGAATCCACATACACAGGTTAAACACACTAGGCTTGGGCGGTATACCGTATAAACTCTATACCGGGGTATTTTTTAGCCATGGGATGGCTTTTCAATACCGTTGAAACTATTTCAATAATGTGAATATTTGTAGCTACTTTAAGTAAATACCTGCAGTCAACTTGTGCAATACATTAGGAGATAAAGCAGATCACATTCTTCATTTCACCTGTCACATTATCTTAGATTAGGAAGCTTAACGTAGTTCCCCACAACTGTTGAGCCAGTCATGTGTTTGTGAGTCCAGCTGTGTATTGACAGGGGTCATGTTTTATATTGAAAGTCAACAGTGTTTTTTTTGTTGCTACAATAGAGTGATCAGGGACATGCAGCTATAGTTTCCCTTCACAGAAAATACATCAGTGCACCACATTCGGCAGAATGTGATGACTACAGAAGAGCGACGCTAATTGGCTGGCAGCCACACAAGTAAATGAGTTTAGTGAAAAAGCAAGGTATTTCTTTGCAAAAAAATTATGTATGGCCATCATATTTCTAATGTTTATCATATAAAGAATGTAACCAGCTACATTTCCTAATGTTTCGCTTAAAGTTAATCTTGTATTTTACCGGAAAAAAATAGGCTGGCTACACCAAGAAAAGTACCAGAGAAAAGTAGTTCCACATCAGTCACAGCGCTGTCTGCTGATAGAATGCCAGTTCGTGAATTCTCATCCGAGTGGAGAAGCGCAACTGAAGCAAAATTAGAAATTACAATAAGAAGCAAGTTAGATCTGCGTTTACCAAACGCAGCAATATATTTCTTATGCATTTTATCTTTTTAGTTTATTTTCATTTGCGCTCGTTAGCATATTTAGCTAGCAGCCTCCATGGAAATTCACCTTTAGTTGTGCTAACTTTGTTAGCATTCTGGTAAAAGATGCCCAATGGGTATTTTGGCGCCCCCTCGTGTACCAAACTGGTAATACAGTCAATTCCAACGTGAGAGAAGGACAGTCTGGATACAACCCAAGCACAATACACACCGGGGTTGGGGTCAATTAAAATGTCATTTGAAATTGCAATTACATTTTTGAATTCACTCATGAAGGGGAGCATTTATGTTGAATACAAAACAATCTTCCAGTTATGGAATTGTAATTGGACTGTTTGAATTTAATTGGAATTGTAAAAGCATTTCATCTTTGGAATTGAATGGGAATTGCCCTATATGGATAGGCCTAAATTGAAATGTTTCTTACAGAAGAAATATGAAAAGCATATGCATAACCATGGCGGCAATTGAAAGGGAACAGTTTGGATATTATGGGATTATTATTATTATGATTTATTTTTTCATTTTAGGGGAGGATCAGCTTAATATTGCGGAAAGATTGTGGTTTCCATCAATGTAATTGTCTGCATCATTCCCGATCCCCCATATATTTTGGGGGTAAATATATATGTCCATTTATATACACATATGCATACATATTCATACCTATATAGATATACATACTTTTTTTTAGAATATACCTTTATTATTCCCCGCAAACCCCACCACCCTTCCCCCAATTGGAGTAAACTAATAAACAATAACACTTAGGCTTCTACATTCGGTTTGTACATATTTTACAACTATCTATTTTACAGTAGTTATATTTTGTTTGTTTTTAGTCCTTCCTCTTTTTCTGATGTCCGTCCAGTTTGATTTCTATTTGTAACTGTGCTATTTCACAAAATGTATGAACCTATATACATTCTACAGACCCCATATGTTTTACATTGGTTATCTTGTTATTAGTCCCACCCTTCAGCTCCATTCAACCCCTCCCATCTATCTCTTATCACCATCCATTTAGGATTTCTATTTGCCATATATTTTTCAACTGTGCTGTGATGCTTCACAAACAAATTGAACCTCAAATTGATTTTCGCATCACACATCCAATTTGTAAGTCGCTCTGGATAAGAGCGTCTGCTAAATGACTTAAATGTAAAAAAAAAATGTAAATGTACAACACTGAAGTGTAAGAGGCCTCCACTTTTTTTAAATGGACTGGATCTTTACATATACTACTTGGGTCCTGTTTCAGTAATAATGATTTTAAACATTCTTGTTGCGTGTCTGATAATCTACCATTTATATAATAGTGATTAAAACATGCTAATAATGGTCCTCTGAATATATATATTTTTTACGGTACTTCTACTGGTATGCCATCCAGCCCTGGAGTTTTCCCAGCCTTAAAGGCTTTAATTGCACCAAGAAGTTTTCCTCTGTAATTTGGCCTTCACATGAGTCTTTCTGTACAGATGTTCATTTTACATTATTAATTATTAATATCATTTGGTGAATCATGCATGTAAGTTGTAACAAGTTTCAATAAAAAAAATGTTGGTAGCATTTCTATATTGAAGATTGAAAAAGAATTTGGTGCATTTTTCCATCCAGTTCGCTTAATTTTTTATAATATTTATAATATTACACGGGATATTTCTTGAATAAGTTCCTCCATTTCTTTTTGTTTTTCCTCTAACTTATTCTGTGACTCTATGGTACAGTTTTTATTGCTATCTAACTGTATTGTTAGTTCTTAAATTTTCTTTGTTAATATGGACTCTTGATCTATATTGCTATTGTTTTATAGATGAGTACTGAATTGCATGGCCTCTAAAGGCACATTTAAAAGTGTCTCATTCAATAAGGGGATCTGCTGTACCGATGTTATGTCTGAAAAAGTCAGTTATAAATTCTTCTGTCCTAGTTCTAAACAATGTATCATCCAGTAGGCTTTGATTAGATTTAGATTAGATTAGATTTAGGTTATTTAAGTCTCCTCCATGTATATGTCACTAGGTCAGGTTATTTAAGTCTCCTCCATGTATATGTCACTAGGTCAGGGTATTTAAGTCTCCTCCATGTATATGTCACTAGGTCAGGGTATTTAAGTCTCCTCCATGTATATGTCACTAGGTCAGGGTATTTAAGTCTCCATATATCCACTAATTCCAATATATCCATGACATTCACGATTTCCTTAAGTGCCTGAGGGTGACAGTTTGTAGTGCGATTTCCTTTACGGTCCATAGAGGTATTTAAAACCGTATTAAAATCTCCCACCATAATAATAGAGTCTAGTGTTGCTTGTAGAGTTGATAAATTCTTATATTTTCAAAGAAGCTTGGATCATCATTATTCGGACCGTATAGGTTAATAAGCCATATCTGTTTATTGTCCAATAACATATTTATAATCATCCATCTACCTTGAGGATCTGTTTGGACTATTTGCATATTTGGATCAAAATTACTGTTAATTAAAACCATCACCCCTTTTGAATTGTTGAATGAGTTTCCTGTAAACAATAGATATTATATTCCTTCTCTTTTAGCCAGGTAAATACTGTATTTTCTTATTATCTGCTAAGCCATTACAATTGTAACTGGCTATACTTATTTCACCATTTACCATAATGAGACAACTTTCAATTCTATTTATCAAAATATATGTTTGTAAACGTACAATAAAAAGTAACTTGATGATTGAGTGTCTATATAGTATATAGATAGTATATATATATATATATATATATATATAGTCTATATAGCTGTACCATGATATTTGTATTGCTACCAAGTAAACCTCCAATTGGTCCCCACTAAAAGCCCTCCCCATCCCGAGTTGGGTTGTCATCCCAATGCCCGGCAGACCACCCCCGACCCCACAGTGCCATTTACAGAACAGAAGTAGATCAACCGCCAAATGCATTTCCATCGCACTCACCTCGATTTGTATTATATATAGCCATCAAAAAATATATATATTTTTTAAATCCTGTTTCTTATTTTCCATAATTAGCTATTAATATTTGTAGTAATGTAGGCAATTTATGCAAAGAATTACCTCTCACCAGTCTCACCATTACCAAAATGACATCATTACAAGCAATTATTATATTCGCGAACAATTATTGTGAATCATCCTATATTGTCCCTAACATCATGCACACTCATACACACCCCCACACACACACTCATACACACCCACACACACTCATACACACCCCCACAAACACACTCATACACACCCACTCAACCCTTTCCCCCCACACAACCATAGGCTCACATTCTCAACAGTTCCACCATCCCAGAGCCCAACTCAAGAAAGGTCTTGATTTACGAATGCATATACAGTTGCATGAGAAGACTGTGCAGAAATGGGGATATTTTATGAACCATTGTCACATCCTAGATGATGGGAGGTCAAATGTACCCCTTTCCCTGAAACACGGTCCCCCGTATTGACCATAATTCGCAAGCATCTCCATGCAGTCAGACTTTTGATTTTGTATCACCAGGGCCATAATAATATACCCCCTCTCTGAATGTCCAAGTGTGACCCCCTCCCCATGGGTTACTGCAGCTAGTGTTGCCAGCATTGCCACTGCCTGGGTGGGGGCACCCCACCGGAATCCCCACCGGCTAGGTAAAAGGTCATCAAGGTTCTCATTAGCAGCTTTGAGAATGTCCTTGTATAGTATGCTCTCCCTTTAGGGGGCTTTGGCTTTGCAGGACCAACACAGCCAAGCAGCCTCAGAATCTTTAGGGAGCAGTGCTGCTCTCGGTCTCTGACCACATTTTGGCTGTATACAGACCGTTTACAGCAGGCCCATAAAACAGTTAGGGACTTCTCCTGAGTCTCTGGGTCATTCAGGTGGGTGTCCAGGGTATAGGGTCATGGACCATACCATTACATTAGGACTTCTCCTGAGTCTCTGGGTCATTCAGGTGGGTGTCCAGGGTATAGGGTTGTGGACCATACCATTACATTAGGACTTCTCCTGAGTCTCTGGGTCATTCAGGTGGGTGTCCAGGGTATAGGGTTGTGGACCATACCATTACATTAGGACTTCTCCTGAGTCTCTGGGTCATTCAGGTGGGTGTCCAGGGTATGGGGTTGTGGATCGTTCCATCACATTAGGACTTCTCCTGAGTCTCTGGGTCATTCAGGTGGGTGTCCAGGGTATAGGGTTGTGGACCATACCATTACATTAGGACTTCTCCTGAGTCTCTGGGTCATTCAGGTGGGTGTCCAGGGTATGGGGTTGTGGATCGTTCCATTACATTAGGACTTCTCCTGAGTCTCTGGGTCAAATGGGTGTCCAGGGTAAGATGTATACCATTACATTATAAAAGTCTCTCCATCATCTGGGTGTCCAGGGTATGGGGTTGTGGATCGTTCCATCACATTAGGACTTCTCCTGAGTCTCTGGGTCATTCAGGTGGGTGTCCAGGGTATAGGGTTGTGGACCATACCATTACATTAGGACTTCTCCTGAGTCTCTGGGTCATTCAGGTGGGTGTCCAGGGTATGGGGTTGTGGATCGTTCCATCACCACACTTCTCCAAGTCTCTGGGTCACACAGGTGGGTGTCCAGGGTATAGGGTCATCCACCATCCATTACATTACTTGCCTGAGTCTCTGGGTCATTCAGGTGGGTGTCCAGGGTTAGGGTTGTGGACCATGTTCACATTAGTGACTTTTGAGTTCTGGGTCATTCAGGTGGGTGTCCAGGGTATTTGAAGATCGTTCCATCACATTAGAAAAGTCTCTGGGTCATTCAGGTGGGTGTCCATTATGTACAATCCATTAGAACTTCTCCTGAGTCTCTGGGTCATTCGGGTGGGTGTCCAGGGTATAGGGTTGTGGACCATACCATTACATTAGGACTTCTCCTGAGTCTCTGGGTCATTCGGGTGGGTGTCCAGGGTATAGGGTTGTGGATCGTTCCATCAATATAGGATCATAAATAAATAAAGAAGATGTATAATTCATTATAAAAGTATATCCATCATCTGAACAACATTGAAAGCTCCCTCACACCTCCGCTCACAGAAATACATTGGTTCTGGGATATGCAACCATTTCCTTTCTCACTCAACGCCACACTTTCCCAAACATAACACAAAAACACACACTCCACCATCCACACATACTGTGCCTTCTGTTTACTGAGCCTTTATCTTCACCATGTTCAATTAGTGCTTTTGTGTTCCAATTAGTTCCATTTGAAGATGTATAGAAAAGCCATATTTGTTATTGTATTATTACAATCCATAACCGGGCTAGAATTGTGTTTCATTATTTTCTTGGTCTATAAGAACTTTTATAATTTTTAAAATAGCCATGGAGTCGTCTTTGTGTCTCTGAACAACAGGTTATCAATATATAGTTTATTGACGACGAAAGCTACTCGTTTCCTTTTAATCTAGTTTCCTTGAAAATTGGATACAGAACTGTACGCCGTTCTGCAATGTCCTTCAGGAACTGGTCATCCAGGTGAGGACACAACAGTTCACCTGACAAGACTGAATCCAAACATTACACTGTTGACTGTGTGATCATTTTACATTTACTGGACTTTTTGCTGCATTTGCTGATAAAGAAATCTGAAAATGTTCTGGATATATTTGGGGTAGGTGCAATCTGGGTCAGGTGGGCATCATTTGAAGGTCTGTTCTATTGCCAACATGACTAGCTAAGTTATACAATACAATATGAGATGGAATAGTCTTTGGTGCGTATAGAAAGGTGTATTCAGGTCCGTATAGACTCCTCCTGTTCAGGACTCACAGGTGTTTGACTTGCTTGTATGACATCAAAGCCGTATTTATTATAATCCTCAACGTCTCATCTTTCAAAATATATAGTCCTTTTTTATTTACATAATTTCCCTCAGACCAAAAATGTGCTAAAGTTGCCCAGTTAGCAGGAGGGATGGGAGCAACTTCTTGGCGTGCGGTAATCAAGTTCAAAACGGCTGTCAGTCAAAACCCACACAGCGCTGTGAACCGAAGAGCCAGAGCTCTGACATCATGTATAGCATGTTACTGTATAGCCACTGTGCTCCAACTTAGGTGCTTATTAAAATCTGCCATTTTCAACCCGTATACGGGTAAGAGTAGAAAGAGATACTTGAATTGGAATTCAATATTTATCTCCCCGTTAATGGATTTAATGCACTTCAAATAAAGAATTTACTCCAGAATTTGAATTAAATGAAATTTGGAATTTACAGGTAGAGGGAATTGAAATGGAATTGAATTTGTGGAATTAACCCCAAACCTGACACACACATGCACAACCGCATGCATGGACACTCAGAGGTTAGACACACACACCCTGTTGATTATGGTGACAATCTCTCCCTCTTTCATTGACAGCTCATCTTCGTTATGGGCGTCGTACGGGAAGATGACCTTACACAGCTCACGGCCTGGGAACCAATCAGAATACAGACACTCACGTTGAATCCCAAAACTCAGGTATATTAAAGTAAATCAAGAGACTAAGCAGGTGTGAATCTTTATCTTATTCTAGGTGTGAAACAGGAAGTGAGAGACTGTCTAGAAGAACCCAGGCCCCTCCCTCTCACCTTTCACCATGCGTTCAGGTTCTGCCTTCATGGTTTCCAGGGAAACAGAGGGTGATTTCCTAACCTGTGTCTAGGGGAGAAGAGGGACACACAGGAAACTACATTCCTAGAATACTCCATTTGCGATCAATTCCGGACAGACTGGGCTCTGTCTGTCACACACACACACACACACACACACACACCACACACACACACACACACACACACACACACACACACACACACACACACACACACACACACACACACACACACACACACACACACACACGCACAGAGCCCAGTCTGTTTCAAGCACACACACTTCTCTGTTTCACACTCAGAAGAACATCCCAAATCCACTCCCTCCCTCCCTCCACAACTTCCTCCCTCTCTCTGCAAAATATCGTACACACAAAAGCAAACGCACACACAGCCTGACACGTACCCAAACTCTCTCTCTCACACACACACACACACACAAAAATGGATTACCACATGCATACACAAGCTGGCACTGATCAATATACTCATACACAACAAACACTACACAAGACATACCCTAAACCAAACATGACCCTGCCATCATCCACACAGTCCCGTTATAAATCAGACTCCATTGTAATACAGAGAGAGTGTGACAAGAGAAAAGGAGAGAGAACAAAGTGAAGAGAGAAAGAGAGACAGAAATAGAGAGAGAGAACAAAGTGGAGAGAGAAAAGGAGAGAGAACAAAGTGAAGAGAGAGAGGGAAAGAGAGTGAGCGAGAGAGAGAGCGAGGGAGAGAGAGAGAGAACAAAGTGAAGAGAGAGCGAGAAAGCAAAGTGAATAGCGAGAGAGCAAGAGAGAGAGAGAGAGCAAAGTGAAGGGAGAGAGAACGAAGTGAAGAGAGAGAGAACGAAGTGAAGAGAGAGAGAGAAAAGTGAAGAGAGAGAGAACGAAGTGAAGAGAGAGAGAACAAAGTGAAGAGAGAGAGAGAAAAGTGAAGAGAGAGAGAACGAAGTGAAGAGAGAGAGAACGAAGTGAAGAGAGAGAGAACGAAGTGAAGAGAGAGAGAACGAAGTGGAGAGAGAGAGAACGAAGTGGAGAGAGAGAGAACAAAGTGAAGAGAGAGAGAGAGAGAACAAAGTGAAGAGAGAGAGAGAACAAAGTGAAGAGAGAGAGAACGAAGTGGAGAGAGAGAGAGAAAAGTGAAGAGAGAGAGAACGAAGTGAAGAGAGAGAGAACGAAGTGGAGAGAGAGAGAACGAAGTGGGAGAGAGAGAGAACAAAGTGAAGAGAGAGAGAACAAAGTGAAGAGAGAGAGAACAAAGTGAAGAGAGAGAGAACAAAGTGAAGAGAGAGAGAAAAGTGAAGAGAGAGAGAACGAAGTGAAGAGAGAGAGAACGAAGTGGAGAGAGAGAGAACGAAGTGGAGAGAGAGAGAACGAAGTGGAGAGAGAGAACAAAGTGAAGAGAGAGAGAGAGAGAACAAAGTGAAGAGAGAGAGAACGAAGTGAAGAGACAGAGAACGAAGTGGAGAGAGAGAACGAAGTGGAGAGAGAGAGAACAAAGTGAAGAGAGAGAGAGAGAACAAAGTGAAGAGAGAGAGAGAGAGAACAAAGTGAAGAGAGAGAGAGAGAACAAAGTGAAGAGAGAGAGAGAACAAAGTGAAGAGAGAGAGAGAACAAAGTGAAAGAGAGAGAGAGAGAGAGAGAGAGAGAGAGAGAGAGAGAGAGAGAGAGAGAGAGAGAGAGAACAAAGTGAAGAGGGAGAACAAAGTGGAGAGAGAGAGAGAACAAAGTGAAGAGAGAGAGAGAACAAAGTGAAGAGAGAGAGAGAGAGAACAAAGTGAAGAGAGAGAGAGAACCAAGTGAAGAGAGAGAGAGAAAAGGAGAGATGCAGGCTTGTCTTACCCTAGTCCTGTGGTTCTAGACACAGCCCTGCTACATCAGCCATGCTACATCAGCCATGCTATATCAGCCCTGCTATATCAGCTCTGCCAGCCACAGTGACTCAGTGTGTGTGTCTGTGTGTGTGTGTACAGGTAGGTAAAAACCTCTACAGCCTCTCCCTCCATTACTCCCTGTAGAGCGCTCTCACATGCCTTCATCATTGAACGGTGTGTGTGATAGAATATGAGGTACTTCCTGAAACTGAAAGACAGGAAGAGGAGGAGCCTGGAATGGACTTCCTTCCTCCCATTTACACGTAAACACTGACATCGTATACAGATGTAGGCTCTTAACTTGTCGTTTCCCAAACTCGGTCCTTGGGACCCCAAGGGGTACACGTTTTGGTTTTTGCCCCAACACTACACAGCTGATTCAAACGGTCAAAGCTTGATAGTGGGAAAAACTAAATGTACACCGTTGTGGTTCCAAGGACCGAGTTTGGGGAATTATTTTGTAGTGTATTTCAGGGTTAAAAAGGCTTCCAAACGTTTGTGATTTTCCCTTTAAAAATGTCAGACATGATTTACCCTAAAGAAAAATGTCCATTAATTATAATCCATATAATAATTCACATTTCCTGCTGCTGAATAATTATTTTCCTGCTTTAGCAAACTAGCTGAAATTAAAATCCTACATCTATAAGGGTAAGAGTTATTCCACCCAAATATAGATTCTGCCTGAACTATCCCTTTAAGTTTGTGTGTATCACCTTCTCTCCCTCTGTGTCCATGTCTCCAGATGCAGGTCTCAGTCTGATGGGCTGGTCTTTAAAGATGTCACCGAACCCAAACCCTCGAACCTGGAGTCACATGTTACCAGCACTATAGTTAGTTACCATGACAATACTGTTCTAACACATTACACTTATCATGAAACTGTTATTAAACTACACACACCTTCTTGGGTTGAATCTCTCCTCCGTCACTCTCGCTGCCTGGACTGTCTTTACCTACGCACACACACACACACACACACACACACACACACACACACACACACACACACACACACACACACACACACACACACACACACACACACACACACACACACACACACAATGTTGAGTTCAGCAGAATCATGTACCAATGTTATTTAATTGTGTTACATCATATGAATATTGATCTGCCATTTCATGCATATAAAAAACATTTGTTCAGTAACCAGGTTTCCGTCCAACCTTTTTATGTGTGTAAAAGTACACGTTGGATACAAATATGTCACGACAGGCCTGACGGAAAACTTTCCAAATGTCAACAAAACTAAATCCACTAGACAAGGTGGTAAAATGGATTATACCAGACATGACGGTGGAAACCTTTTTATACGCATTGATATAACAACCATCATATAGAAGTCAGCTTGGAGCCCTGCGATGGATGACATGTTGTGTGGTCCTCCCACTCCCACTCCCACTCGTCGGGAAACCATGCAGTTTATTAGACTACAGATGAAATATGTTACGATGAATTTCACAGGGTGGTGAAAGTGCACGGTAATGAGCTTGAGGGTCTTATTCTGGTGACATGATTGATGCTTGACTGCCATTTGACAAATAGAAATCCATAATCATCTCATCATGTAGACTAGACAATCCTCACAGCCTACCCGCACTGTATCTGCGAGCTGTTGGCTGGAGTAGAGTTGAAAAGGCGATAGAAACACATTGAATTTAAGAATTTTTATGCGGTATGTGAAAATATAAGGCAAAAATGACTTTTTGTGCACTACCTCATCACGCACTGATTTTTATCCGTAACATGTCTCTTTGGTGGAAGCACACCACTGGTGGGAAAATGCGCATATTTACTTTATGCAGATTTTAGAATATTCGCATGAAAATCTATCACCAATTGGATGAAAACCTAGCTTGTGATGGTTTGTGCATGTGCATGGCTGTGATGAGTGCGTGACTCACTGGTCTTGTTGCTGCGTAGCTCCTCTTGTGATGACCTAGTGGATGTGTCTAGTGAAGGGGCCGTGTCCTCCAGCTCTCTGGTGAAGTTGGAGGGAAACATCCCTGTCTTACCGTTCAGACTGCCCTGCCACCAGCCCTCCTCCACCTGAACACATGAAACATCCCTGTCATACCGTTCAGACTGCCCTCCCACCAGCCCTCCTCCACCTGAACACATGAAACATCCCTGTCATAACGTTCAGACTGCCCTCCCACCAGCCCTCCTCCACCTGAACACATGAAACATCCCTGTTATACCGTTCAGACTGCCCTCCCACCAGCCCTCCTCCACCTGAACACACAAGTCAATATTGCAATGAAACAGGAAGGGAGAGTGAAGTTGTCTGAAGATGAAAATTGAAAGCACAAGGTTCTGGTCGGGAGACCTGCATGTTCTCCATGGTGTAAGACAGCTAGCTCCCGTGGAGAAGCTAATATACATGACTGTGAACACAGGGTCACTACAGTATTATAATGTGGTTTAACAGATCTGTCATGTGGACACCAGAGGGGGAAGTTACTACAGTAAAGAAAAAGTTGAAAACGACACACACCCAAACACACAGTGAGCCTCCCCTCTCACCTCCCCCAATATGTCAGCCTCCCCTCTCACCTCCCCCAATATGTCAGCCTCCCCTCTCACCTCCCCCAGTATGTCATCCTCCCCTCTCCCCTCCCCCAGTATGTCAGCCTCCCCTCTCACCTCCCCCAGTATGTCAGCCTCCCCTCTCCCGTCCCCCAGTATGTCAGCCTCCCCTCTCCCTCCCCCAGTATGTCAGCCTCCCCTCTCCCCTCCCCCAGTATGTCAGCCTCCCCTCTCACCTCCCCCAGTATGCCAGCCTCCCCTCTCCCCTCCCCCTGTATGTCAGCCTCCCCTCTCCCCTCCCCCAGTATGTCAGCCTCCCCTCTCACCTCCCCCAGTATGTCAGCCTCCCCTCTCACCTCCCCCAGTATGTCAGCCTCCGCTCTCCCCTCCCCCAGTATGTCAGCCTCCCCTCTCACCTCCCCCAGTATGTCAGCCTCCCCTCTCACCTCCCCCAGTATGTCATCCTCCCCTCTCCCTTCCCCCAGTATGTCAGCCTCCCCTCTCCCCTCCCCCAGTATGTCAGCCTCCCCTCACACCTCCCCCAGTATGTCAGCCTCCCCTCTCCCCTCCCCCAGTATGTCAGCCTCCCCTCTCACCTCCCCCAGTATGTCAGCCTCCCCTCTCACCTCCCCCAGTATGCCAGCCTCCCCTCTCCCCTCCCCCTGTATGTCAGCCTCCCCTCTCCCCTCCCCCAGTATGTCAGCCTCCCCTCTCACCTCCCCCAGTATGTCAGCCTCCCCTCTCACCTCCCCCAGTATGTCAGCCTCCGCTCTCCCCTCCCCCAGTATGTCAGCCTCCCCTCTCACCTCCCCCAGTATGTCAGCCTCCCCTCTCACCTCCCCAGTATGTCATCCTCCCCTCTCCCTTCCCCCAGTATGTCAGCCTCCCTCTCCCCTCCCCAGTATGTCAGCCTCCCCTCACACCTCCCCAGTATGTCAGCCTCCCCTCTCCCCTCCCCCAGTATGTCAGCCTCCCTCTCCCCTCCACCAGTATGTCAGCCTCCCCTCTCACCTCCCCCAGTATGTCAGCCTCCCCTCTCACCTCCCCCAGTATGTCAGCCTCCCCTCTCACCTCCCCCAGTATGTCAGCCTCCCCTCTCACCTCCCCCAGTATGTCAGCCTCCCCTCACACCTCCCCCAGTATGTCAGCCTCCCCTCACACCTCCCCCAGTATGTCAGCCTCCCCTCTCACCTCACCCAGTATGTCAGCCTCCCCTCACACCTCCACCAGTATGTCAGCCTCCCCTCTCACCTCCCCCAGTATGTCAGCCTCCCCTCTCACCTCCCCCAGTATGTCAGCCTCCCCTCACACCTCCCCCAGTATGTCAGCCTCCCCTCTCACCTCACCCAGTATGTCAGCCTCCCCTCTCACCTCACCCAGTATGTCAGCCTCCCCTCACACCTCCACCAGTATGTCAGCCTCCCCTCTCACCTCCCCCAGTATGTCAGCCTCCCCTCTCACCTCCCCCAGTATGTTAGCCTCCCCTCTCACCTCCCCAGTATGTCAGCCTCCCCTCTCACCTCCCCCAGTATGTCAGCCTCCCCTCTCACCTCCCCCAGTATGTCAGCCTCCCCTCTCACCTCCCCCAGTATGTCAGCCTCCCCCAGTATGTCAGCCTCCCCTTTCCCCTCCCCCAGTATGTCAGCCTCCCCTCTCACCTCCCCCAGTATGTCAGCCTCCCCTCTCACCTCCCCCAGTATGTCAGCCTCCCCTCTCACCTCCCCCAGTATGTCAGCCTCCCCTCTCACCTCCCCCAGTATGTCAGCCTCCCCTCTCACCTCCCCCAGTATGTCAGCCTCCCCTCTCCCCTCCCCCAGTATGTCAGCCTCCCCTCTCACCTCCCCCAGTATGTCAGCCTCCCTCTCACCTCCCCAGTATGTCAGCCTCCCCTCTCACCTCCCCAGTATGTCAGCCTCCCCTCTCACCTCCCCAGTATGTCAGCCTCCCTCTCACCTCCCCCAGTATGTCAGCCTCCCCCCTCTCACCTCCCCCAGTATGTCAGCCTCCCTCTCACCTCCCCAGTATGTCAGCCTCCCCAGTATGTCAGCCTCCCCTTTCCCCTCCCCAGTATGTCAGCCTCCCTCTCACCTCCCCCAGTATGTCAGCCTCCCCTCTCACCTCCCCCAGTATGTCAGCCTCCCCTCTCACCTCCCCCAGTATGTCAGCCTCCCCTCTCACCTCCCCAGTATGTCAGCCTCCCCTCTCACCTCCCCCAGTATGTCAGCCTCCCCTCTCCCCCAGTATGTCAGCCTCCCTCTCACCTCCCCCAGTATGTCAGCCTCCCTCTCACCTCCCCCAGTATGTCAGCCTCCCCTCTCACCTCCCCCAGTATGTCAGCCTCCCCTCTCACCTCCCCCAGTATGTCATCCTCCCCTCCCACCTCCCCCAGTATGTCAGCCTCCCCTCTCACCTCCCCAGTATGTCAGCCTCCCCTCTCACCTCCCCCAGTATGTCAGCCTCCCTCTCACAGTATGTCAGCCTCCCCTCTCACCTCCCCCAGTATGTCAGCCTCCCCTCTCACCTCCCCCAGTATGTGGATGACATCTCCTATCTTCAGCTCTAACTCATCCTCGTTCTGGGGAACATAGCTGAAGGAAGCCTTACACCTCCTCTGGTGGGTCTGATCTCCTGGAAAAAACACACACACACACACACACACACACACACACACACACACACACACACACACACACACACACACACACACACACACACACACACACACACACACACACACACACACACACACACACACACACACACACACACACACACACACACACACACACACACTAGTATATTATTTAACTATTTATTATTATTATTTGTTGCCCACTGCACACATACTAACATTATATATACATATACACACACACACACTACCGGTCAAAAGTTTTAGGACACCTGCTCATTCAAGGGTTTTTCTTTATTTTTACTATTTTCTACATTGTAGAATAATAGTGAATACATCAACACTATGAAATAACACATATGGAATCATTTAAACCCTGGAATGAGTAGGTGTGTCCAAACTCTTGACTGGTGCTGTATACCGTTGAAGTCGGACGTTTACATACACCTTAGCCAAATACATTTAAACTCAGTTTAACAATTCCTGACATTTAATCCTAGTCAAAATTCCCTGTCAGAGGTCAGTCAGGATCACCACTTTATTTTAAGAATGTGAAATGTCAAAAATAATAGTAGAGATAATTATTTATTTCAGTATTTCATTCTTTCATCACATTCCCAGTGGGTCAGAAGTTTACATACACTCAAGTAGTATTTGGTAGCATTGCCTTTAAATGGTTTAACTTGGGTCAAACATTTCGGGTAGCCTTCCACAAGCCTCCCACAATGGGTACATTTTGGCCCATTCTGGTGTAACTGAGGCAGGTTTGTAGGCCTCCTTGCTTGCACACGCCTTTTCAGTTCTGCCCGCAAATGTCCTATAGGATTGAGGTCAGGGCTTTGTGATGGCCACTCCAATACCTTGACTTTGTTGTCCTTAAGCCATTTTGCCACAACTTTGGAAGTATGCTTGGGGTTATTGTCCATTTGGAAGAGCCATTTGCAAACAAACTTTAACTTCCTGACTGATGTCTTGAGATGTTGCTTCAATATATCCACATCATTTTCCTGCCTCACGATGCCATCTATTTTGTGAAGTGTACCAGTCCCTCCTGCAGCAAAGCACCTCCACAACATGCTGCCACCCCCGTGCTTCACGGTTGGGATGGTGTTCTTCGGCTTGCAAGCCTCCCCCTTTTTCCTCCAAACATAAGAATGGTCATTATGGCCAAACAGTTCTATTTTTGTTTCATCAGACCAGAGGACATTTCTCCAAAAAGTATGATTTTTTGTCCCCATGTGCAGTTGCAAACCGTAGTCTGGCTTTTTTAAATGGTGGTTTTGGAGCAGTGGCTTCTTCCTTGCTGAGCGGCCTTTCAGGTTATGCCGATATAGGACTCGTTTTACTGTGGATATAGATACTTTTGTACCAGTTTCCTCCAGCATCTTCACAAGGTCCTTTGCTATTGTTCTGGGATTGATTTGCACTTTTCGCACCAAAGCACATTCATCTCTAGGAGGCAGAACGCGTCTCCTGCCGGAGGGGTATTGTTTTCTGAAGTCTTGGCTGATTTCTTTTGATTTTCCCATGATGTTAAGCAAAGTGACACTGAGTTTGAAGGTAGGCCTTAAAATACATCCACAGGTACACCTCAAATTGACTCAAATAATGTTCATTAGCATATCAGAAGCTTCTAAAGCCATGACATCATTTTCTGGAATTTTCCAAGCTGTTTAAAAGGTACAGTCAACATAGTGTATGTAAACTTCTGACCCACTGGAATTGTAATACAGTGAATTATAGGTGAAATAATCTGTCTGTAAACAATTGTTGGAAAAAATTACTTGTGTCAGGCACAAAGTAGATGTCCTAACCGACTTGCCTATACTAAACTATAGTTTGTTATCAAGAAATGTGTGGAGTGGTTGAAAAACAAGTTTTAATGACTCCAGCCTAAGTGTATGTAAACTTCCGACTTCAACTGTATGTATATATATAGTACTGTTAATATTGTGAATAATTCCTTTAGTGAACGGTAGTATCAGGAATGTGTGCACGTGTGTGTGAAGGACAAAGGATAACCTGACGCTAATGCCTATCACTCTAATAGGATCTGTGTATGAGCAGGGGGACATTAATCTACCTAAGGATGTGTGTGTGTGTGTGTGTGTGTGTGTGTGTGTGTGTGTGTGTGTGTGTGTGTGTGTGTGTGTGTGTGTGTGTGTGTGTGTGTGTGTGAGGGGGGGGGGGTACCTTTCCTGGCTGGTCGTAGGTCAGGCTCAGGTACAGGGCTTGTACTGCCATTGGACAAATCAGATTTAGGACCCGCCGCTCTCTTCACCTCCTTCTTCATCTCCTGGAGAGAGAGAGAGAGAGAGAGAGTTTGAATGTTTGTTTTGTATCTCTGTGTATCTTGTCTCCCATCTATTTATCAGGTGCTGAAGTCATGGTAATGGATAAGATGTCTGTAACCCGAGTCACCTAACCCTTTATGAGCAGGAAGAGGAATACACACACACACATCCCTAACTTCATGTCCACCCACAAACGCTAATGCAGTTATTGGGTCTTGCCCTTTTTTTCTTATGGAAACTATCACAGGACACACACGACCTGAGTTACTGTGTGTTCGTCAGCATTGCCCTACCCGAGTTCATATGTGTTCGTCAGCATTGCCCTACCCGAGTTACTGTGTGTTCGTCAGCATTGCCCTACCCGAGTTACTGTGTGTTCGTCAGCATTGCCCTACCCGAGTGACTGTGTGTTCGTCAGCATTGCCCTACCCGAGTTACTGTGTGTTCGTCAGCATTGCCCTACCCGAGTTACTGTGTGTTCGTCAGCATTGCCCTACCCGAGTTACTGTGTGTTCGTCAGCATTGCCCTACCCGAGTTACTGTGTGTTCGTCAGCATTGCCCTACCCGAGTTACTGTGTGTTCGTCAGCATTGCCCTACCCGAGTTACTGTGTGTTCGTCAGCATTGCCCTACCCGAGTTACTGTGTGTTCGTCAGCATTGCCCTACCCGAGTTACTGTGTGTTCGTCAGCATTGCCCTACCCGAGTTACTGTGTGTTCGTCAGCATTGCCCTACCCGAGTTACTGTGTGTTCGTCAGCATTTCCCTACCCGAGTTACTGTGTGTTCGTCAGCATTGCCCTACCCGAGTTACTGTGTGTTCGTCAGCATTGCCCTACCCGAGTTACTGTGTGTTCGTCAGCATTGCCCTACCCGAGTTACTGTGTGTTCGTCAGCATTGCCCTACCCGAGTTACTGTGTGTTCGTCAGCATTGCCCTACCCGAGTTACTGTGTGTTCGTCAGCATTGCCCTACCCGAGTTACTGTGTGTTCGTCAGCATTGCCCTACCCGAGTTACTGTGTGTTCGTCAGCATTTCCCTACCCGAGTTACTGTGTGTTCGTCAGCATTGCCCTACCCGAGTTACTGTGTGTTCGTCAGCATTTCCCTACCCGAGTTACTGTGTGATCGTCAGCATTGCCCTACCCGAGTTACTGTGTGTTCGTCAGCATTGCCCTACCCGAGTTACTGTGTGTTCGTCAGCATTGCCCTACCCAGTGACTGTGTGTTCGTCAGCATTGCCCTACCCGAGTTACTGTGTGTTCGTCAGCATTGCCCTACCCGAGTTACTGTGTGTTCGTCAGCATTGCCCTACCCGAGTTACTGTGTGTTCGTCAGCATTGCCCTACCCGAGTTACTGTGTGTTCGTCAGCATTTCCCTACCCGAGTTACTGTGTGTTCGTCAGCATTGCCCTACCCGAGTTACTGTGTGTTCGTCAGCATTGCCCTACCCGAGTTACTGTGTGTTCGTCAGCATTGCCCTACCCGAGTTACTGTGTGTTCGTCAGCATTGCCCTACCCGAGTTACTGTGTGTTCGTCAGCATTGCCCTACCCGAAAGTGACTGTGTGTTCATCAGCATTGCCCTACCCGAGTTACTGTGTGTTCGTCAGCATTGCCCTACCCGAGTTACTGTGTGTTCGTCAGCATTGCCCTACCCGAGTTACTGTGTGATCGTCAGCATTGCCCTACCCGAGTTACTGTGTGTTCGTCAGCATTTCCCTACCCGAGTTACTGTGTGTTCGTCAGCATTGCCCTACCCGAGTTACTGTGTGATCGTCAGCATTGCCCTACCCGAGTTACTGTGTGTTCGTCAGCATTGCCCTACCCGAGTTACTGTGTGATCGTCAGCATTGCCCTACCCGAGTTACTGTGTGTTCGTCAGCATTGCCCTACAGCTGCAACATACACAGCCTTTTTATTCACACACACGGCTGTATATTTCCCAGTTCTTTAATGCATTCGTCAGGATGCAGTTTCATAATCCCTGCTCTGCAGCTCACAGACTGACGCAATAACACACACACATTCACAAGCACACCTGAGTGTGTCAGAGTATAAGTGAGTGCGCTTCTCTATAGAAGGAAACCAAACTGATATAACAAAAGGAAGAGGAACAGATTTGCAATGTCAGAACAGGAAACACCTGCTTACTGTACAGTCGTGGCCAAAAGTTGAGAATGACACAAATATTAATTTTAACAAAGTCTGCTGCCTCAGTTTGTATGATGGCAAGTTGCATATATTCCAGAATGAAGAGTGATCAGATGAATTACAATTACTTGCAAAGTCCCTCTTTGCCATGAAAATTAACTGAATGCCCAAAAGACATTTCAAATGCATTTCAGCCCTGCCACAAAAGGACCAGCTGACATCTTGTCAGCGATTCTCTCGTTAACACAGGTGTGAGTGTTGACGAGGACAAGGCTGGAGATCACTCTGTCATGCTGATTGAGTTTGAATAACAGACTGGAAGCTTCAAAAGGAGGGTGGTGCTTGGAATCATTGCTCTTCCTCCGTCTACCATGGTTACCTGCAAGGAAATACGTGCCGTCATCAAGTGCTTCATAGGCAAGGATATTGCTGCCAGTAAGATTGCAACTAAATCATCAAGAACTTCAAGGAGAGTGGTTCAATTGTTGTGAAGAATGCTTCAGGGTGCCCAAGAAAGTCCAGCAAGTACCAGGACCGTCTCCTAAAAAGTTGATTCAGCTGCGGGATCGGGGCACCACCAGTACAGAGCTTGCTCAGGAATAGCAGCAGGCAGGTGTGAGTGCATCTGCACGTACAGTGAGGCGAAGACTTTTGGAGGATGGCCTGGTGTCAAGAAGTGCAGCAAAGAAGCCACTTCTCTCCAGGAAAAACATCAGGGACAGACTGATATTCTGCAAAAGGTACAGGGATTGGACCGCTGAGGACTGGGGTAAAGTCATTTTCTCTGATGAATCCCCTTTCCGATTGTTTGGGGCATCCGGAAAAAAGCTTGTCCGGAGAAGACAAGGTGAGCGCTATCATCAGTCCTGTGTCATATGCCAACAGTAAAGCATCCTGAGACCATTCATATGTGGGGTTGCTTCTCAGCCAAGGGAGTGGGCTCACTCACAATTTTGCCTAACACAGCCATGAATAAAGAATGGTACCAACACATCTCCCGAGAGTAACTTCTCCCAACCATCCAGGAACAGTTTGGTGACGAACAATGCCTTTTCCAGCATGATGGAGCACCTTGCCATAAGGCAAACGTGATAACTAAGTGGCTCGGGGAACACAACATCAATATTTTGGGTCCATGGCCAGGAAACTCCCCAGACCTTTTGTGGTCAATCCTCAAGCGGCGGGTGGACAAACAAACACCCACAAATTCTGACAAACTCCAAGCATTGATTGTGCAAGAATGGGCTGCCATCAGTCAGGATGTGGCCCAGAAGTTAATTGACAACATGCCAGGGCGGATTGCTGAGATCTTGAAAAAGAAGGGTCAACACTGCAAATATTGACTCTTTGCATCAACTTCATGTAATTGTCAATAAAAGCCTTTGACACTTATGAAATGCTTGTAATTATACTTCAGTATTCCCATAGTAACATCTGACAAAAATATCTAAAGACACTGAGGCAGAAGAAAATTAATATTTGTGTTGTTCTCAAAACTTTTGGCCACGACTGTACACACACACACACAGAATGTTACTGTCATGGGACATATCTAGTCAAACTCTCTTCCTCTGAGATGAACATTTTCCAACCCTGTTCCTGGAAAGCAGTTTTAACAGGTTTTTGTTCCAGCCTAGCACCAACATACCAGCAGGGCCCATATCAAAAAAGCATTACAGACTAGGAGTGCTAATCTAGGATCAGGTACACTCTGTCCATGTAATGTCATTCATTATGATCTAAAGATCAGCACTCTGCTCTGAGATGCTTTATGAATACCAAAACCAATCATAATAATCAAAAACAAAAATGTGTAGACCATATACTGTATCTAATGCTGTCTGGACCAAAATAGTATAGCATGTCATACTATTTCTGCCCAGGCCGAGATACATGGTCTATATGTAGAGGGGTGCTGTTTCACTCGCTTAGATGCTTTCTCCGGTGATGTCGTTTTAGCAGACAGGAAAAGGAAAAAGTGACAGGGCTCACTCTTACCCAAATCTGTCCAGTATAAGTACAATGCTGTTCTAGGGGTATAATGTGCAGACCTGTGTGTAGTGGAGGGGTGTGTGGCCAAGATATGGTGCAGCTCTCCAGACTGTGCTCAGCTGTCTACTGCAAATTCTTGCCCATACATTGTGTGAATTCTTTGCCCTTTGATGGTGTTTTTTTTAATCAATTCCCATATGACTCACGTAAGCCTAGTAAATGTACTGTTATTCTCTCATCATATGGTTACATACACTTCTATCAATGCATGTCTTAATTACAGTAATTTGCCGGTCTCATTCTCGGAGTGGAAACATTGTTTGCCGGGTTCACAACCTTCTAAACTTGTGAGTAACAAGCGCTTGGTGAGCAATGAGTATGTGTTTCCCTGTCCTGATAACGTTGAGGGAGCGAGTGCCCCTGAGCACGCATATAGAGTAGGCCTACCTGGCCTGCGGCATGCAAATACAGGAGGGTGCCCATTTGTTAATGTCTGATTGTCATAACTCACCACGTCCACCACTAATAAACTGGTTTTCAACTCACACATCGGAAACAAAGTCAGTATTTTTTTTCTTCTTTCTTTCTTTCTTTCTTTCTTTCTTTCTTTCTTTCTTTACATCCATTGCGAATGATAGTTCCTAAGTATTAGAACAATCTTTCCAACACTCCAGGCCTCGATAATCACCACGCCTCGGTGTGAAAGAGCAAAATATCATGATCTGATGACCCCATATAGCCAGTAGAAATGTTATTTTAAAAAACAGCAGTCTGTCTAGAGCTCACTGGGTGGGGAACTCTGAGGGCCCAGAATAGGCCAGTTGATACAATGTTGCAGTTCACTAACAATAGCTCAGGTCAAGACAGTTAGAAAGGGAGGCAGACAGGTAGAGAAGAGAGATGATTGTGATTGAAAGAAGCAGAATTTATCAGGTTATTTTACTTAGTTGAGATGGAGGTTACAGGCCTACTGCTGCATTGGCCTATAGGCTGTCTCGGAGTTCTATGAGCTCATTTCTTTAGCCGCCAATGGATCACAGTGTATCAATGTGTTCATATGGCAGAGGCTGCTGCTCTCACCTCAGTTCAATTTTAACTTTGACATTTTAATCATTTTATTTCAGATTTTTATGATTAATCACGTGACAATGACTGAGAAAATAAAATGTTATTATTGAAATTAAACTGTTCCACAAAAATGTGCATATAAAAGATGGGTAGAAATGGTAGGATAAATTGGAAGCTTCCCCAAACTTGAAACTCACCAGCTGCCTATGGTCTTTACTATTACACCTATTAAAACGAATGATCTATAGAAAAAGCAGCAGAGATGCGCATTAGGTTTCTAAGAAGAGGCTATTCGTCACAATGTGTGGATGAAGCTCTTAATTTGGCTTTGGGAAAAACACGAGATGAACTGCTACAAAAAAAGACCCACTAAAGCTAAAGAACACTCTGTAATGTTCACAACTACATATACTTTGAACTCGCGAAAAGTGGGAGATGTGCTCAAGAAAGTGGGAGATGTGGTCAAGAAAGTGGGAGATGTGGTCAAGAAAGTGGGAGATGTGCTCAAGAAAGTGGGAGATGTGCTCAAGAAAGTGGGAGATGTGCTCAAGAAAGTGGGAGATGTGGTCAAGAAAGTGGGAGATGTGGTCAAGAAAGTGGGAGATGTGGTCAAGAAAGTGGGAGATGTGGTCAAGAAAGTGGGAGATGTGGTCAAGAAAGTGGGAGATGTGGTCAAGAAAGTGGGAGATGTGGTCAAGAAAGTGGGAGATGTGCTCAAGAAAGTGGGAGATGTGGTCAAGAAACTGGGAGATGTGCTCAAGAAACTGGGAGATGTGCTCAAGAAACTGGGAGATGTGCTCAAGAAACTGGGAGATGTGCTCAAGAAACACTGGCATATTTTATCATCGGACCCAGCTTTGCCGGCTGAATTTAAAAATCTACCACGTGTATAGGCGAGGTCGCAATTTACGCCCTCTACCAAATGGTAGCTATAAATGCAGAGGATGCGCACAGTGCAACAACATGATGACGTGTGAATATTTCTGCCACCCATACAGGAAAACAGTTCCAAATAAATGACATTATTACGTGTTACACCACCCATGTTATTTACATTATTACATGTCCATGTGGGCTCTGCTATGCCGGTAAAACCTCTCGTTCTCTCAGAGAATTAGTGAACATAGAAGTTCAATCAGAAGAAACGACAGGGATTATCCAGTCGCTGTACATTTTTATGACCTAAAGCATGACATTTCTACCTTTAGATTTTGTGGCATAGAGAAAGTTACGATATCAGACAGGGGAGGTGATATTAATAATACTCTGAGTAAAAGAGAATGTTTTGGGATTTTCACCCTCCAGACTTTATTTCCTAAAGGACTTAATGATGAAATGTTATGTTGTGAATTTGAACATGAGTTATGACCCTATTTAAGATTACTCTGATGTTTTTCGTCGATGTACCCAACGATGAATGAAAACTTGCTATGTCCTCAGTGGTTTTACAGACGTGGTTGTTCTCATTGTGGTTTTCCACACGTTATTCTAATATATATGAAATGCATATGGTAGCACTTGTTTGTTTTTCCTTTGCCTCCAACCCCTTTCGATGTGTGAACGGATGTGGGTGGCGCCAGGTCTACATAAGGGTGCTAATTTTAAGAAATTCACAAAAGCTCTGACAAAGGCCGTGAGGCCGATACTCAAGCTTATTAAAGACCAGTGATACTATCAAGAGCAGTGTGTTGTTTCCTTTATCAGGTTATTGTCCTGCTGAAAGGTGAATTCATCTCCCAGTGCCTGGTACAAAGCAGACAACCAGCTTTTCCTTTTCACTCTGTCAGTTAGGTTAGTATTCTGGAGTAGTAAGTACAATGTTGTTGATCCATCCTCAGTTTTCTCCTATCACAGCCATTCAACACTGCAACTGTTTTAAAGTCACCATTGGCCTCATCTTCATATCCCGGAGTGGTTTCCTTCCTCTCTGCAAACTGAGTTAGGAAGGACGTCTGCATCTTTGTAATAACTGGGTGTATTGATACACCATCCCGGGTGTAGTTAATAACTTCACCAGGCTCAAACGGACATTGAATGTCCGCTTTTTTGTTTGTTACACCCGTCTACCAATAGGGGCCCTTCTTTGCATGTCATTGGAAAACCTCCCTGGTCTTTGTGGTCGAATCTGTGGTTGAAATTCACTGCTCGACTGGGGGACCTTACAGATAGTTATTTCTCGGGACGCTCGGCATAATATGTATTATTCCTGGTGTTGAAACCTGAAAGATTCTCTGGAAAATATTCATCCCTAATACTGACCACAGGGTGAGTGTAATCTGAGTCCACGAGGGGAGTGAACAAATGCACATTTTATTAGGAAGAACAAGAGAATGATAACATGCATGACTCATGCACTCAAACTGACCACAAGGTGAGTGTAATCTGAGTGAGCAGTGACATTCAACACAACAGTTATTAAATAATGATTTTTAGGAGCAACAATTCAGCAGATGAATATCTTGTCTGTTCTATTCTAGATCGACTTTATCATTGACCATTCAGGGTTAAAGAAACACACAACAACACTGGGTTCATGTTTGCTTGTGTCATTTTTACTTCCTCTACTGTGAAAGGAAGTGGATGCTTCCCCCGTACCACACAACCACACCACTGTTAGATACTGGTGTCAGTGTTTTTGCTGCAGCATCTGGTCTCCCATCCAGGACATTCAAAGAACAGGTTTGTGTTCTTTACAGATTCGCAGAACCAGTCATTAGGTTCATTAGGCTACACTGTAAAAAAAAAAAAAAACATGAAACGTGACATGTTTAAAACTTAAACGTTAGATATTTTGATTTGGCAATAGGTGTTCTCATACTGAACACATGCATTGAGAATGCAAGATTAAACACGAGTCAGCTTTTCCCCAGTTAGTTTCCAACCAGTAGAACACCTTCATCTCCTAAGTGTTGACATTTTAAACACTAGTGTTTACTTCCCCATAGTCCTGTTAAGAATGGATTTAGTCAATAGCAATGGATGTGACTTTCCATGCCTTCTATTCAGATCAGTGTTAGGAATGTCTGTCACCTTTCCCTCTTCAGAAGGACCACAATGGAAATAAGCTGTTAAGATGTATTGTGTTATCCTTGATGATTTCCTTCAATTGTCTGTGGAGGCGTCACCAGCTGGAGCTCCCTTATGTATGGATTTTACAGACTGTCAAATAAATTCAATCAAACCTACATTTCAGCACAACTGAACAAGACATTTGATTCAAGAAATGTTTCCATTCAATGCAGGTAGATTTTTTAGAATAGTTTGTTTTAATATCTATGTTTACTCAGGCACATTGATTGATTACTTGATTGTATACTATACAAAGATAAATAACTTACATTTTTCTAAACTAATCCCATCTGTAAGGGGTTGGATTTATTACACCCGTTACTGAGATGTTGGTTCCAGTCAAGATGGTTAAGGTAGTATTGTTTGTTAAGTCCTTCACCACAGCAGTCATTCTGAGTGCAGGTTTGGGTGAAAAAAATATTGGCTTTAATATTTTATTTATTATATATATTTTTTATAATACAAAATATCCACATACAAAACGACAACATGCAGATGCACACAAACATACACAACATCACTCCTGCCAGGACCCAACTGCTCACACCCCTCATCTCCAGCGCCTGCATCACTCTCCGCCACATGGCCTTAAACTGCACCATTTTGTTTCTCTCCATCGCCCACGCACTTGCAACCTTTAGATAGTAAAGCATTTGACCTTTGGTTGATTTCCAGTTTTCAAAAGCCGCAATGTAATGTTTATTTAGGCAGACCGACCAAATTCACATAGAAATGTGTGTTATAGATCTCAATGAAAGAAAGTCTAAGAAGAGGTAGATATGTTCTATGTGCGCTATTTCTACACTTTTTGTTCTTAAGTTTAGTTTTTTTTTGCGTATTCCACTTTCAGTTTTATACACCAGCTTCAAACAGCTGAAAATACAATAGTAATGGTTATGCAAATATATATTTCAGAGCGGTTTAGACAGTACAATGATTCTCTACGGTTTGTTTTGCCACATAAACTGAAATTAGAATAATTTTTGGAATTCTAGCAACCAGGAAATGGTGGAGCGATTTCTGCAAAGTGCAATCTTTAACTATACGTTTTCTTTCAAGATGATTGACGAGAAAAGTATAATCTAATCGATTGGGTATCTCACTGCTCCCCCATATGCCATGTCTTGAGTGAAAAAATGATTTTGGGGGGGGGGAAATTGTTGGATATACACCCTCTATCTGTATTCCAACAAGATTTATTAATCACTTCACAAACCAGTGTACTGTGATTTGCAGGTCTGATGTGGCACATGAGTCAAGATTTTCAGAACACATTATGGAGGGCAACTAGTTCATAACTAAACACCTCATGAGATGTATAATATGTGAATGGCCTTTAGTTATGGCCAAGTTAGAATATATATATATTTTTTTTTAAAGTAACATGTTCATATATGGTCAATCAAGTTATTGAAATTGACAACAATGTCTCTCTCACCAACAAACACATTCATGGGTGGGTCTTTCACATTCACATGAAAGGCATGCTGGGAAATATGCAAACCGTGCTTTACACCCTACCTACACTGTTAAAACCCCACCCCCAGTGTTTAGTTTTTAAAACCTAAAAACGCCTTGTGCTGAATAAATATGTTAATGTGTTTAAAAAGTGTTACGGTGAATAAACATGTTGAGGTATTTACAATGTAAACACTGAAGCATTTTCTTTGACATTCTAAATGCATTGACACATTTAGAAAATGCTACAGATCCTAAACACTTGGTTGTACAATGCTCTTAAAACACAATATGGGAACAACAACATTGATTTGAGTGTGTGTTGTAATTGTTACTCACTCTGACAAAGTTGTCTGGGAACAGCCCCCTCCGTCCGTCTATCTCTCCTTTCCACCACCCTCCGTCATCCTTGGTTACCTTAATGATGATGTCACCGACACGCAGACTCAACTCATCCTCCTGTTGAGCCTCATAGTCAAACTCTACCACCGCCTCCACTGGAAACACACACAGAGACAGAGAGACAAGAGAGAAAAGACAAACAATTTATGACTAATGGCTAACAAACTTAAGCCTGAATCTTAACGTGAGACATCTGTGCCGAAGTCATCAAGTTTTTGATTGACATGAATGCATAATTTAGTTCCTGTTTTAAAAAAAAAAGGTTTGAATTGTAGTCATATACTGCATTGATTGATAGGGTCTAGGAAGATAAGCATTTCACTGCCCCGCCATAACACCTGCTAAACCGTGTACGTGACCAATAAAATGTTATTTGATTTCCGCAATAGTTGAGTTGTGTTTGCATTCCAAGTCAGGAATGCGCCCAAAGAAAAGTTCAGTTTGTAAAAGGACACACAAATACACAGATCTCTGTCATAGTTGTGTGGGTGGTGGTGGGGATGTAACTACGGGAATGGTGGAATGAGACGGAGGACTGCTATGACTCAATCCCCCTCCTCCTAGCTCCCAACCCCTAAAACAGCCTCTGCTTCTCTCCCTGTCTATCCCCACCCTGTGCCTCTCTGTACTGAGAGAAACAACAGAGTGTACCAACTATGCCTGCAGAAATAATACACTCCCAACTCAGTAGTAGAACACACACACAATACTGATGAATATTCATATGTCAGCTGGCCACCAATAACAATCCCCATGGAGGTGCTGCTGAGGTGTCTGGTTACCATGGGGACCAGGACTCCAACTGATGGTGCCAGGTGGTGTCTGTGTGTATCTGTAAATGAGTATATTATTGGTCACAACTAGGGGGGTGGCTTATACAGCCACTACAGGAATAGAATGAAGAGAGGAGAAGAAGAGAGGATTGAAATAATAGAGGAGGAAGAGAGGAGGGGACATCTGGCCTATCTCAGTCTGTATTACAGTGAAGATCATGAAGCTGTTTTCTCTTCCGGTCCTTCCCCTCCTCTCTACCCCCACTTCTCCCTGGGGTTTACCTGGAGGGATCTACACTTCCTATTAGTAACTCTACAACTAAACCAATTTAAACTCAGGCTATATTCGCGCAACAACGGGGAGAGGAAGAGCGAGATAGGGGAAGAGAGAGGACGGAGAATAAAAATGTAAACGTGTCAACATCTGTCGCACATCAATGTCTTCTTACTGTCTGCTGTACTCGCAACACACACGCAAGTTCCCCGCCTAAGCATCGCGTTATGGTCATCAGGACACGCAGCTAACGAAAACATAGTTTAGACTACATTCAGCATCTGTACTGTAAAGTATCCAGGTGTGTCCAGTTGTGTTTAGGTTTTCTACTGTTATAACTATAAATTGACGCATCACAAAGGTTAAAAAAATATAATAATAATCTTGTCTCAACTCACCCATCTGTTCCCGTGACGCTCAGCTACTGCTGCAGGGACTACCGTGTTAAACGGGAAAGGCAGGAATCCTGGTTATTCCGTGGACCGAGTACAAGCCCCAGCCGCCAGCACGACAACTCCGTTATGACAGCGCTGCAGCCGGAGGGACGTGAGATGGAACCATATTCCTTCCGCTTTATCCCCTTATCACACCACACACCAGTCAAGATAGCGGAAAACCACTGATGTACAGAAATAACTGCGCGCTCGCTTTCTCTTTGCCCTGAGCTGCGTACCACGTCAGTATAAATAAATATCGCGAGAATACGCGAATCTTCCCCCAAAAGATTGGGTGCGTTCCAGATACACAAACGCTATAATTTTTTACAGGCCTATACAGTGGCGATCCGCCACGGGGCAGGTTGGGCAGAGGCTAGCTTCAGTCATTTAGTAAGGGTAGACATCCAACATTTCAGGCCTTTGGGTCCTATCATAGAGTTATATTAAAAGTGCACTTCCAAGAAGGCTCAAGGTCATTGGCCACAGAAATGACGTCAAGTCACGTTATATGTACAGTAGCTTTGATTGGACTGATCATGTCAACATCTTACTTTCACAATCTCAGCTAGCAGTCATCATCGTGAATCAAATCTACTGGCAGATCCTTCTTAATCCTTGTCAAATTAAGAGAAATAATGAAAAGAAATATAGATTAAATGTATCCGTGCTCATCGGCCATTGAACATAAACATTACGCAACAAGTTGGAAACATTGTTTTGAAGGAATCGGTGACAGTGGACAATCACAAGCATTGCAACTGGGAAGTCAGACTGGGAAAATACGTTTTGAACAGTTATCCAACTCAGAACTGTAAATCTTTTTTTTTTAATTACAACATTTGCGTAGAACAAAGCCACTCCAAAAATGTCTTATATGCTGCTGCATAAATGATGTAATATGCCAGAAAAATATGGTCAGCCATAACAGCTATGTTTGTTTTTTAAAGGCAGTAAACGAAGCTGAATGAATTGTTTCGCTGCCAGACAAGACTCTGCTGATCGCCTGGTGTAGCGGTGGTAAAGATTCACTCCATTCTGCTGGCAAGAAAGCTCTGCTGTTGGGACAGCTTTATGTAGACCGTAAACATTTGTGGGCACCGCTTGTCGCCGTTATAGTGCAATTAATGTAGTGTTTAGTGTTTTGTAGTGTAGTGGCTTTGCTGGCATGCATCTAAAAAAAAAATTGGGGAGTTTACCCCCACCAAGATTTACATGCTAAAATCGCCACTGGGCCAATAATACTAATGTGGATTATCCGATGATAAACGTCCTCCGGCCATTGAAAATAAAGACTGGATCATCTGCGAAGGTTTGAACAGAACTTGGTGGCGTTCCATGCTGCCTACATTGCAGACATGTTGAGCAGATTATCACATAGTTCCTCGTATACGGAGACCTTATATACATTTGATCTGTATCCGATCTCTGCAAATGTGGACGTTGTGTTTGACATGGCATACTGATGTATTTACACTGAACAAAAATATAAATGCAACAATTTCTAAGATTTTACTCAGTTCATATAAGGAAATCACACAATTGAAATAAATAAATTAGGCCCTAATCTATGGATTTCACATGACTGGGAATACAGATATGCATCTAATGGTCACAGATACCAAAAAATAAACGGGCATGGATCAGAAAACCAGTCAGTATCTGTCAGTTGCCTCATGCAGCATGATATCTTCTTTGCATAGAGTTGATCAGGCTGTTGATTGTGGCCTGTGGAATGTTGTCCGACTCCTCTTCAATGGATGTGCTTACTTGCTGGATATTGGAAAACTCTGTCGCACACGTTGGTCCAGAGCATCCCAAACATGCTCAGTGGATGACATGTCTGGTGAGTACACAGGCCATGAAAGACCTGGGACATTTTCAGCTACCAGCAATTGTGTACAGATCCTTACGTCATGGGGCTGTGCATTATCATGCTGAAACATGATGCAATGGTGGCGGATTAATGGCCCGACAATGGGCCTCAGGATCTCGTCACGATACTTCTGTGCATTCAAATTGCCATCGATAAAATTAAAATTGTGTTCATTGTCCGTAGCTTATGCCTGCCCATACCATAACCCCACCCCCCTCCACCATGGGAAACTCTGTTCACAACATTGGCATCAACAAACTGCTCGCCCACACAACGTCATACACGCTGTCTGCATATGCCCGGTACAGTTGAAACCGAGAATCATCCATGAAGAGCACACTTCTCCAGCTTGCCAGTGGCCATTGAAGGTGAGCATTTTCCCAAATGAAGTCAGTTACGACACCAAACTGCAGTCAGGTCAAGATCCTGGTGAGGATGACGAGCACACAGATGAACTTCCCTGAGAAATTATTTGGTTATGCAAACCCACAGTTTCATCAGCTGTCCTTGTGGCTGGTCTCAGATGATCCTGCAGGTGAAGCCGCATGTGGAGGTCCTGGGCTGGCGTGGTTGCACGTGGTCTGCGGTTGTTAGGGCGGTTGGACGTACTGCCAAATTATCTAAAATGATGTTGGAGGCGACTTAAGGTAGAGGAATGAACATTCAATTCTCTGGCAGCAGCTCTGATGGACATTCCTGCATTCAGCATGCCATCCTGTGGCGTTCTGCATTAGAATCGAATAATCCCCGCGATATGCAACTTTTCAGGGAAGTCAGGAACCAATATACTCAGTCAGTTAGGAAAGCGAAGGCTAGCTTTTTCAAACAGAAATTTGCATCCTGTAGCACTAATTCCAAAAATTTTTGGGACACTGTAAAGTTCATGTAGAATAAGAGCACCTCCTCCTGCCCACTACACTGAGGATAGGAAACATTGTCACCCCCCGCTTCTGGTTCACCGAAATCCAGACAGCTGATGTTCTGAAAGAGCTAAAAAATCTTGATCCCTACAAATCAGCCGGGCTAGACAATCTGGACCCTCTCTTTCTAACATTATCCGCCGAAATGGTTGCAACCCCTATTACTAGCCTGTTCAATCTCTCTTTTGTATCGTCTGAGATCCCCAAAGATTGGAAAGCTGTTGCGGTCATCCCCCTCTTCAAAGGGGTAGACACTCTAGACCCAAACTATTATACCTATACCCATCCTGCCCTGCCTTTCTAAAATCTTCGAAAGGGAAATTAACAAACAGATCACCGACCATTTCGAATCCCACCGTACCTTCTCCACTGTGCAATCATGTTTCGGAGCTAGTCATGGGTACACCTCAGCCACGCTCAAGGTCCTAAACGATATCATAACCGCCATCGATAAAATACAGTACTGTGCAGCATCGACCTGGCCAAGGCTTTCGACTCTGTCAATCACAGCAATCTTATCGGCAGACTCAAAAGCCTTGGCTTCTCAAATGGACTGCCTCGCCTGGTTCACCGACTACTTCTCAGATAGAGTTCAGTGTGTCAAACCAGAGGGCCTGTTGCTCAGACTCCTGGCAGTCTCTATGGGGGTGCCACAGGGTTCAATTCTCGGGCCGACTCTTTTCTCTGTATATATCAATGATGTCGCTCTTGCTGCTGGGGATTCTCTGATCCACCTCTACGCAGATGATACCATTCTGTATACTTCTGGCCCTTCTTTGGACACTGTGCTAACAAACCTCCGAACAAGCTTCAATGCAAGCTTTTTTTGCACTATTGGCTAGAGCCTGTAAGTAAGCATTTCACTTTTGTATTTGGCGCACATGACAAAAACTTGGATTTGATTTGCTATACCACACTCCTCCCTAGGCCTTCAACTGCTTTTAAATGCAAGTAAACCTATGTGCATGCTCTTCAACCGATTGCTGCCTGTACCCTCCCGCCCGACTAGCATCACTACTCTCAACGGTTCTGACTTAGAATATATGGACAACTACAAATACCTAGGTGTCTGGTTAGACTGTAAACTCTCCTTCCAGACCCACATTAAGCATCTCCAATGCAAAATTAATTCTAGAGTCAGCTTCCTATTTTGCAACAAAGCCTCCTTCACTCATGCTGCCAAACATACCCTCATAAAACTGACTATCCTACCGATCCTTGACTTCAGTGATGTCAATTAGAAAATAGCCTCCAACACTCTACTCAGTTAATTGGATGCAGTCTATCACAGTGCCATCCATTTAGTTACTAAAGCCCCATATACTACCCACTACTGCGACCTGTATGCTCTCATGGCTGGCCCTCGCTACATATTCGTTGCCAAAACCACTGGCTCCAGGTCATCTATAAGTCTTTGCTAGGTAATGCCCCACCAAATCTCAGCTCACTGGTCACCATAGAAACACCCACCCATAGCATGCGCTCCAGCAGGTTTATTTCACTGGTCATCCCCAAAGCCAACCTTCCTACTCTTCTACATTTGCACACACTGTACATCAACTTTTTCTATTGTGTTATTGACCCTACGTTTGTTTATGTGTAACTCTGTGTTGTTTGATGTTGTCGCACTGCTCTGCTTTATCTTGGCCAGGTCGAGGTTGTAAATGAGAACTTGTTCTCAACTGGCCTACCTGGATAAATAAAGGTGAAATAAAATAAATACAAAATTGCACATTCTCTCTAAACTTGAGACATCTGTGGCATTGTGTTGTGTGACCAAACTGCACCTTTTAGAGTGGCCTTTTATTGTCCCCAGCACCAGGCGCACCTGTGTAACGATCATGCTGTGTAATCAGTTTCTTGATAAACCACACCTGTCAGGTGGATGGATTATCTTGGCAAAGGAGAAATTCTCACTAACAGGGATGTTCAATGTATAAACCCCAATTAGAGGTTTTTAAGCTACCAGCTGCCATATTTGTACTCCTCAAAAGGAGCAGTCCTCCATAGGAACAGATGGAATTTTACAGTATTTCAATTAAATGTCTCAAGGACAAAATTACATGTATGTATTGTCCTCTGCTGCCCTCCTCTGGTTGCAGCTCTCTCTCTAATTCTCTCTCTCAATTCAATTGAAAGTATAGAGTTTTATTGGCATGGGAAACATATGTTAACTGTGCCAAAGCAAGTGAACTAGATAATAAACAAAAGTGAAATAAACAATAAAAATGAACATTAAATCAAATCAAATTGTATTAGTCACATACCCATGGTTAGCGGATGTTATTGCGAGTGTAGCGAAATGCTTATGCTTCTAGTTCCGACAGTGTAGCAATATCTAACAAGTAATCTAACAATTACACAACAACTACCTAATACACACAAATCTAAGTAAAGGGATGGAATAAGACTATGTACATATAAATATATGGATGAGAATTGACAGAGTGGCATAGACAAGATGCAATAGATGGTATAAAATACATTATATACATATGGGATGAGTAAACATCATTATTAAAGTGGCATTAATAAAGTGACTAGTGATCCATTTCTTAGAGTGGCCAATGATTTCAAGTCTGTATGTAGGCAGCAGCCTCTCTGCGTTAGTGACGGCTGATGGCCTTGAGATAGAAGCTATTTTTCAGTCTCTCGGTCCCAGCTTTGATGCACCTGTACTGACCTCGCCTTCTGGATGGTAGCGGGGTGAACAGGCAGCGGCTCAGGTGGTTGTTGTCCTTGATGATCATTTTGACCTTCCTGTGACATCGGGTGCTCTAGATGTCCTGTAGGGCAGGTAGTTTTCCCCCGGTGATGCGTTGTGCAGACCGCACCACCCTCTGGAGAGCCCTGCGGGCGTGGGCGGTGCAGTTGCCATACCAGGCAGTGATACAGCCTGACAGGATGCTCTCAATTGTGCATATGTAAAAGTTTGTGAGGGTTTCAGGTGACAAGTCAAATTTCTTCATCTTCCTGAGGTTGAAGAGGTGCTGTTGCGCCTTCTGCACCACACTGTCTGTGTGGGTGGACCATTTCAGTTTGTCCATGATGTGTATGCCGAGGAACTTAAAACTTTCTACCTTCTCCACTGCTGTCCCGTCGATGTGGATAAGGTGGTGCTCCCTCTGCTGTTTCCTGAAGTCCACGATAATCTCCTTTGTTTTGTTGACATTGAGTGAGAGGTTGTTTTCCTGACACCACACTCCGAGTGCCCTCACCTCCTCCCTAGAGGCTGTCTCGTTGTTGTTGGTAATCAAGCCTACTACTGTTGTGTCGTCTGCAAACTTGATGATTGAGTTGGAGGCATGCATGGCCACACAGTCAGGAGTGAACAGGGAGAACAGGAGGGGGCTGAGCACGCACCCTTGTGGGGCCCCAGTGTTGAGGATCAGCGAAGTGGAGATGTTGTTTCCTGCCTCCACCACCTGGGGGGTGCCCCGTCAGGAGGTCCAGGACCCAATCGCACAGGATGGGGTTGAGACCCAGGGCCTCAAGCTTAATGATGAGCTTGGAGGGTACTATGGTGTTGAATGCTAAGCTGTAGTCAATGAACAGCATTCTTACATAGGTATTCCTCTTCTCCAGATGGGATAGGGCAGTGTGCAGTGTGATTGCAATTGCATCATCTGTGGACCTATTGGGGCGGTATGCAAATTGCAGTGGGTCTAGGGTGACAGGTAAGGTGGAGGTGAATTAATCCTTGACTAGTCTCTCAAAGCACTTCATGATGACAGAAGTGAGTGCTACGGGGCGATAGTCATTCAGTTCAGTTACCTTTACCTTCTTGGGTACAGGAACAATGGTGGCCATCTTGAAGTATGTGGGGACAGCAGACTGGGATAGGGAGAGATTGAATATGTCCGTAAACACACCAGCCAGCTGATCTGCGCATGCTCTGAGGACGCGGTAGGGATGCTGTCTGGGCCGGCAGCCTTGCGAGGGTTATCCACTGTTATCCACTGTATTGTAATGACCTCTGAACAGTGGGAGGGGGCTTCAAAAGCCTCTGCATTTGGGTGGGGTCAGCTGTGAAACTCTCCTAACATTTTTGGGCTCAAGGGCTTTGACACCTCTCACTGCTAATTGCAGTCAGATATGTTCTGTCCTAGCAAGCTTGGTAGCCTTACCTTAGCACTCAGTCCTTATAAATAAAATATATAATTGTATTGTATTTTTCTTCTTGGCTTTAAAAGTAGATTCAGACTAGACATTACTCGCTCAGTTCCAGGTTAGATGGTGTTTTCAGGTTTATGTTGTTTGTTTGCCAGAGCACCCTCTGTATAGCTTGGAAATAAGAGTCTTGGTAGTATGAATCCTTCCAGGAAATGTTTTCCAAAATCACATTGTAGGTTTGGAGTTTTGATTTGGAGTGAAGGTTATGTTGTGGAAGGTAGTATCTTGTATATGTTCTTGCAGAAAAATTCAAGTTTATCTAACTCTAAATCTATCTTTATGTAAAAACATGATAAAAAATGTGGGCTCTCATCTGCTCAATTCAATTCAAGGGCGTTATTGGCATGGGAAACATATGTTACCATTGCCAAAGCAAGTGAAATAGATAATAAACAAAAGTGAAATAAACAATAAAAAATTAACAGTAAACATTACACAAGTTCCAAAAGAATAAAGACATTTCAAATGTCATACTATGTCTATACAGTGCTGTAACTCTCTCTCTCTCCCCCTTTCCTCTGCGCAAGCTCCCACTCATTGACTGATAACTCAGAGCCACACACAATGTGATGGGGACAGCTGAAAGATAGGAGAGACGTGTGGCAGCGCACAATTCAAGTCAAAATTATTTTTCTAATCCAGTTTTTAATACAGTCAAATATATCATAATCTGTGTGTACCTATGAATGCATAAATTAATATACATATTGCCACAGGTCTGAGCCCTCACCTAGCCTATAGATGCACCAAGTTAAGGCCTACATACAGGCCCATACACAAGTCATTTTCATTCATGTTCACCTCAGTTAGGCCTACATCATGCCGGTATTACGATACTGATGGTCTGTCGGGTCTGACAGTTTCTACCGTTGTGGCTAGATTGAGTACAGCTCCATCTAGTTGTCTCGTCGGGGACAACAGTTGTTGATAACAAGGATTTTACTAAGCCTAACACTAACCCTTTTCTCTAACCTTAAACTCATTCTCCTAACCTGCTACGTAAATTCTCCTACACTGATACTCAGTGGCAATTTTAGCATGTAAATCTTGGTGGGGCAAAAACAAATAAAAAAGTGGGATCCATGGCAGCAAAATCCCTACACAACAAAACACTAAACAATACATTAATTGCACTATAACAGTGACAAATGGTGCCCACAAAACACCTGCATAAAGCTGTCCCAACATCTTACCACTGCTACACCTGGCTATCAGCGGAGCCTTGACTGGCAGCGAAACAGTTCATTCAGCCTCATTTACTGCCCTTTAAAAAAACATATCTGATGTGGCTGACTTGCTTAAACAAATGTGGTTTCTAATGACAATTGAGATGTACAAACTATGGCATAATGGGATGACAAGCGGATAAGAGAGATATGAGCAAGCTAGGACAGACATAGTCAATATAACTATTTGTTTAGCACTTTTGAAATGTACAGCGACACAATTCAGAACATGGGCCGTTCTTACAGTGTTCTCCTTGTACAACAAGTCAGATCTGTAGGATAAATAAAGGGGGCATATAAACAGACAATGAAAGCTCTTACAATATTCAATGACTACATTTTTCTAAAACAAGTTATAGGCTACATGTGCACCACCAAGTTAGAACACTAGGCAAAAGGAGTAAAAAGACCAAATTATTAGGGTGAGGCACATGGGCTACTAACATAACATAACCTTAGTATTACATTCTTAGCTACAGAATACATATCCCCCTGGCATATTGCATAATTTATGCAGCGGCATACAGCATACTCATCTTGCTGTGTTGTACTCACTTGAACAGAAAGGTGGCGCGGAGGTCCTTCATGGGCAAATTGTATCATCAAAGTCTGACATTCTCTGGATTTATGGTGCTTTCACATCAACTGGGAACTCTGAAAAAGTCTAATCATGATGACGTCATTTATCTTCAGGTCGGAGCTCTAGAAAGAGGCCGGATTTACAATTCCGTGTTGGATGACCTTTCAAAACGTATTTTCTCAGTCGAAGCTTGTTTATTCCCGCCTTCCCAGTTGTCTTGAACTCACTGAAGTCAAGTTATCGCAGTTCCGATTTAACAGTTATTTTGAATGTGGCACAAATCATGCATTGACATTCATTGACAGCATGGCATTGACAGCATGGCGAATGTTGAATGTTTATCATTTTAAACTTGGAACACACAGCCACTCCACTGAATAACAGGTGAGTGATTGCTTTGCAATGCTTGCAGTTAGCCACTGTCACTGATTTCTTCCAAACCACTCATTGTTGAATTTGCAATTTCCAACTTGTTGTGTAATGTTTATGTCCAATGGTCGATGAGCACTGATATGTTTATCTATAATTTCCCTTTATTATTTATCTTCATATGACAAGGATTCAAAAGGATTTGCCAGTAGATTGTCGACTTGATACATGATGACTGCTAGCTAAGATTTTTAAAGTATGACGTTGACATGATCAGTCCAATCAAAGCTACTGTAGATATAATGTGATTTGACATAATTTTATCTGTAGCCAGTAACCTTGTGCCTTCTTGGATGGGCACTTCTAATGTAACTCTATGGCAGCACCCAAGGAGCTAGAATTCTCTAGCTCTACCCTTTGACTTGGTGGTGATGTGGTGTTCCCATGAGTGACAGAACACTGGGCCAATCACGACGCAACGCTGCATATTTTCTGCTGGCTTGCCCCACCACCACAGAAAGCACTGAGCTAAACTGAAAGACCTGCAATTTGGAGCTGTATTAACTCAATGATATATATATATTTTTTTATTACATTGTTTAAGAAACTGATATGTGACACATATTAACGGCAAAATTACATGCAAAACAGGCAAGCCCCCCCTCTGTTAGAGTTGCGTCAATTCGAATCTGGTATCAGGATAAATATGACAATGAGTCACCGATTGTATACTATGTACTTTTTATTAGCTAAGCAATAAGTGGTAAATGCAATTTTCGTATATACGGGCTCTCTCTGTCCCACCTCGCAGGGCAAAACAGAGAACTGACAAGATGTATGTAAACAGTATTCTTTATACTGTGATAGACAGTTCCAACCCGTCTGTTGGCCTATCACAGTAGAGACTGGGCGTGGTTTAAACTTGCTCAGCCTATTGCATACGCTCACGCGGGTCCCCGCCTCTTTGCGCTTCTGTTGATAGATGTAAGTGTTGCTGTGAAGAACATCCATGCGCTCATACCGTTATCTCGCACCTGTCTCCTGTTATCTAACAAAAGACCGCTTGTTCTCGCAACACCCCGCTCTGAATGTGCCCCCCCCCCCAACTCATTGAACAGTTCCTGTCTTCATGCTACTTTTCCATCATGAGAAAGGCCCATGGCCTTGAAACTGTTAACAATGTTTCAAGTCAGCTATGTTGCATAACAGATACATACATCCACACAAGCCAACAGCAGATAATATTCAATGATATATATGGTAATGGATATAGTGTAAAACACAGAAACCTCGAGCCCCACCACCTGCCCTGAATGACGCGTCACGTCACCACGGATACATTAATTATCCTAACCTGTCACATTAATTATCCTAACCTGCCATGTTAATTATCCTAACCTGTCACATTAATTATCCTAACCTGTCACGTTAATTATCCTAACCTGTTATCCTAACCTGTCACATTAATTATCCTAACCTGCCATGTTAATTATCCTAACCTGTTATCCTAACCTGTCACATTAATTATCCTAACCTGTCACGTTAATTCTCCTAACCTGCAATATAAACAAACCATCAGACCCGACAACCCATCAGTGTCACGTCAGCACGCTGGCAGACCGCTGATGTTGAAGAAGACCTATGTAACTTTTTACGCCCCAAGCCAAGTTTGGCATTTTCTATTTTGTCCTGCACTGTAAATAATTCCCATGCACTGCACTGGAACTCAACATATTGCTTGTAAAATAGGCTAAACTAGAACAATGGTCAAGGTTCCTTTCTGTAGAAGATAAGATAAAATACACTTTATTAGTCCACGCCAGGTGGGAATTTGTCGTCTGGCCAGAAAAAAAATACCAAGTGAAATGTCTTGCTTATCTTTGGTCACGTTCGTGTGGGTGAAACAAAAATACACGAATTAGAGCCAATAGAGCCTCCCACAACCTGCAGTAAAAAAACAATACATGTTTTTGTTAACTAAATGCATCCGACATGTAGGCGCAATCAACGACGATGATCAACGATGGTCACCTACTTGTCAAAAGTAATCTGCTCGAACGCGCCCATTCACTAAGGGTCTAATTCCTAGAACTCATAAATCGACGCAATTGCCTCTTATCTTTCTCGATAATATGACTCGAGATAGGCCAAATTTCTCAACACTTTAACAATGGTTAGGGTACGTGCACTCTTGAAACATTGTTAACACGTATTTGTCGGCAGAGGGCAGAAAGAAAATACTGTGTAATACATTTTTTGATACAAAGTAGTTTGTTCCTTTGCTTACAAGGGGAAGCCGGTCTATAGTCATCATGGTGTCCGGTCTGCTGTTACGGAGAATATTTCTGACCCTTGCGGAAACCAGCAGCCGCGTTTCGCTCGGTATGAGAGGCCAATGGTGTGGTATCACGACCTCAACAACCAGATTCAGCGAGTCCTCCTTGCCCAACCCCGGTAGGCTATAATTCCATCTGTCACGGTCACCACTCTTCTTGAGGCCTGTCAATTTGGTTAATCAGTTGTTCAACCTGAATCCAACATAGACCTAGTTGTTGTTCAATGTGACTGCGCCATATAAATCCGTGCCTATGTGTTACCAATGTCATCATATAGCCTAAGGCACCTTTTGAGTATTCATTTAAGGGCAATCTGCGATTGATACAACAATTTTGGACTTTTGAATTAATTATATATAGCCTACCCATTGACAGTGCTTAAAATGTATGCACTGTGCAGAAATCACTACACTATTTCCTGGTTGCTAAAATACCAATAGTTTTCCTAATTTCAGTTTGTGACAAAACAAGCAACTATAGTAGAGAATCATTGCACCATCTAAACCATGTGAAATATATTTTCCATAACCAACACTATTTTATATTAAGCTACTTGAAGCCGGTGTGCAAAATCTAAACTTAAGGGAAACAGAAATAGCGCACTTAGACCGCTTCTTAGTGGCTTCCACTTTTCAATGTGAATTTGGTCAGGTAGCCCAAAAAGTTACATATTGCAGCTTTAATTTGAGCCACCTCTCAGTTTTGGACTGCTTCATTCCAGAAACTATTGAATCATTTTCAATGTAATAGTTAATTGGAATTGCCTTCTAGTAAAACAGGAAAATGCTCATCCAGAGGCGATGCTCCTAGTAGCCGGACAATATTGCAGGGAAACTTCAATTTGTTTTACTTAATTTCTACCAGCATGTTAAATGTGCAACCAGAGGGAAAAAACTCTAGGCCACTGTAACGCATGTGAAACAGCTAGTTTAGTTAGCGGTGCGCCTTTCAATCGGTGACGTCACTTGCTCTGAGACCTTGAAGTAGTAGTTCCCCTCTGCAAGGGCCGCGGCTTTTGTGGAGCGATGGGTAACGATGCTTCGTGGGTGACTGTTGTTGATGTGTGCAGAGGGTCCCTGGTTCGAGCCTGGGTATGGGCGAGGGGACGGTCTAAAGTTATACTGTTACTCAGAGACGCATACAAAGCTCTCCCTTGCCCTCCATTTGTCAAATCTGACCATAATGATATCGTCCTGATTCCTGCTTACAAGCAAAAACTAAAGCGGGAAGTACCAGTGACTCGCTCAATAAGGAAGTGGTCAGAGGACACAGATGCTAATTCTGCTATGCCCTCCGACAAAACCATCAAAGAGCCAAAGCGTCAATACAGGACTAAGATTGAATCATACTACACCAGCTCGAGTGTTCGTTGGTTGTGGCAGGGCTTGCAAACTATTACGGACTACAAAGGGAAACACAGCTGCCCAGTGACACAAGCCTACCAGAAGAGCTAAATAACTAACATGCTCGCTTCGAGGAAAGCAACACTGAATCATGCATATGAGAGCATCGGCTGTTCCGGATGACTGTGTGATCACGCTCTCTGTAGCCGATGTGGGTAAGATCTTTTAAACAGGTCAACATTCACAGGGCCAGACGGATTATTTGTACTCTGAGCATGCACTGACCAACTGGCAAGTGTCTTCACTGACATTTTCAACCTGTCTGAAGCCATTCTTGTGATTATTGTTACTTGCCATTGTAATTGTTTGTAAGCTTGTGTAGTCTAAAATGAATTTATGATTGTATGCTATCCATTTGTTGTTTGTATGCTGTTCTTTGTACGCCATTTTAATAATTGAGAAGTAACCAATAATATTAGGCCACTCTTGGCCATGGTTACAGACACCTGTGTCTTTTGACACGATATAAACGAGTAATTCCGCAGTGTTTGTGATTATACCCTGATGACGGCTTGGCTGTTGGTAATTACATATTTGCATCTGAGCTCCTAGAGTGTGCAGCTCTTTTATTTTCAAGTTTTCTACTCCGCTAGCCAGCACCTCACCTAAATAGGTTTGCGTTTCTTTTTCTTCTAGATGAGTCTTTAATACCAACATGTTTCACGCAGACCACCATAGTCCCTGTGCCCAAGAACACCAAGGTTACCTGCCAAGGTAACCATGAAGTGCTTTGAAAGGCTGGCTATGGCTCACATCAGCACCATTATTCCAGAAACCCTAGACCCTCTCCAATTTGCATACTTCCCTAACAGATCCACAGATGATGAAATCTCTATTGCACTCCACACTGCCCTTTCCCACTTGGACAAAATAACACCTATGTGAGAATGCTATTCATTGACTACAGCTCAGCGTCCAACACCATAGTGCCCACGAAGCTCCTCACTAAGCTAAGGACCCTGGGATTAAACACCTCGCTGTGCAACTGGATCCTGAACTTCTTGACAGGCCGCCCCCAGGTGGTGAGGGTAGGTAACAACACATCCGCCACACTGATACTCAACACGGTGTCCCCAGGGGTGTGTGCTCAGTCCCCTCCTGTGCCCCCTGTTCACCCATGACTGCATGGTCAAGCATGACTCCAAGCCATCATTGCCAGAGACCTGGCAGAGTGGTACCAGGATAACAAACTCTCCCTCAATGTGATCAAGACAAAGGAGATGAAAAGATTTGGCATGGCCCTCAGATCCTCAAAAGCTTCTACAGCTGCACCATCAAGAGCATCCTGATTGGTTGCATCACCACCTGGTATGGCAAGTGCTCGGCCTCCGACCGCAGGGCACTACAGAGGGTAGTGCGTGTGTCCCAGTACATCACTGGGGCCAAGCTTCCTGCCATCTAGGACCTCTATACCAGGTGGTGTAAGAGGAATGCCCCAAAAATTGCCAAGGACTCCCGCCACCCTAAGTCATAGACTTTTCTTTCTGCTATTGCACGGCAAGCGGTACCGGAGCTCCAAGTCTAGATTTTTTTTAAAATCTTAAAACTGCATGGTTGGTTAAGGGCTTGTAAATAAGCATTTCACTGTAAGGTTTACACCGTTCTATTCGGCACATGTGACAAATAACATTTTGATTTGATGTTTGAGAACAACACTGATTGGCTGACTGGCCAATTGTTTGCCAATTGTGGTGAGAGATGGCAGAATTGTAATTCGTAACATCATACGAAATGGATGATGCATTGAAATAAATAATAATAAATGAAACCATTCAGAATACTACACCAGGAGTAGGTTTATAACTTCGCCACAGAGGATCCGAGCTGTTGATTGTGTGTAGCCCAATCACAAGGCATAGCCTACAATGGGGAACTTGCTGCAAATCTTTCAGTGAACAGCATACAGCCAAAACAGGCCTTTCGCAATATTTCAAATACAATCACAGGAAAACACAGGTTGGAAAGCAAATGGCTCCTGCTGATCAAAGGGAAGACTTTTTAATCTGTACATTTCAGAATGTGGGGACATGTCCCCCGTCCCATGTGAAAGTTGCGCCCCTGCATATACAGGTTAAAGGACTATTTTTACCCATGTAATACAGTGGTTTTGTTGTTTTCACTCGTCTATTGTAGACACATTCACTTTTTAAAACTTTATAAACAATGTCTGAGTCTAGTTATCTAGCTTTGAATGTCATGATCAGTCCTGATGTTCCCAAGTCCAACAACTCCCAAGATTCCCCTCTAACTAGGTGGAGTGGGCGGTGTGTGGGTTGAACCTTGTTTAACACGTAGGTGTCAAAAGGGCTTCAACCTCATCAAATATAAAACCGGAGAGATTATTTCACAAATGTTTGAGTGACGAAAAGCAGCTCGCAGCCATGCTCTGTGCTCTCATATCTGGTCATTGAGCCCAAGCGGAGTTGCTGCTATACTCACTCAGAGCAGCCATGAGCAGAACACATGCAGAGCGAACAGCGCACAGGTAGCGGGTGACACAGAGAAAAGCTGCTAATGGATTTAGGTGTACTAACAGGAAGTTATTTCTAGTTTCGGGCAGAAGCAATCGTGTCTGGGTAGGGTCTTAGCGTAGCAGGCATGGGTAGGGTCTTAACGTAGCAGGCATGGGTAGGGTCTTAACGTAGCAGGCATGGGTAGGGTCTTAACGTAGCAGGCATGGGTAGGGTCTTAACGTAGCAGGCATGGGTAGGGTCTTAACGTAGCAGGCATGGGTAGGGTCTTAACGTAGCAGGCATGGGTAGGGTCTTAACGTAGCAGGCATGGGTAGGGTCTTAACGTGGCAGGCATGGGTAGGGTCTTAACGTGGCAGGCATGGGTAGGGTCTTAACGTAGCAGGCATGGGTAGGGTCTTAACGTAGCAGGCATGGGTAGGGTCTTAACGTAGCAGGCATGGGTAGGGTCTTAACGTAGCAGGCATGGGTAGGGTCTTAACGTAGCAGGCATGGGTAGGGTCTTAACGTAGCAGGCATTAACGTAGCAGGCATGGGTAGGGCTCAGGCAGGGATCTAGTAAAAATTGGTCACAGAAGATAATTAGAATTAAACCCCAAAAAATCTGGACCCTAGGATGCTAAAAATGTTCGATGTGTGGAATTTATACGTGCCTCTACTCTACTGCTCAGTGCTCTATGCCACTACGCAAATGCGGTGACATGCATTGTGTTATTATGAAGGGATTTTTTTTGGTTCCTTTGCCACCAGAGCTCCCAAGGAGAATGAAAAGACCCCCCCCTCGCGCTCACTTTTTGTTCCGGCACCTCCTGATTTACAAATTTAAGCACTACCCATTGATTGTTGAAGAATATAACTTATAAATGCCTCATGAACTTACTCATACCCCATACAACTGTCATGCCCCATCAGAACCCAAAATATAAGCTTGTTTTACTCCATTGTTTGTAATGTAGTTTTAACAGAGTTCGTTTACAATGATCATTTTGATCTCATGGTTAGTCAGTGATAGCATCCATAACTTTAAACAATGGATGATTTGATTTGATTTAACTCTGTCTATGAATTTGAGTGGAAACATTTATCCAGCCACATCGCTCAGCTTTTTACCAATACAGTGACGGGGTATCTGCTTTGTGATGATTTGAACGGCAGATTTCCTCTTTCAGGAAACTAGTTAAAGGCTATTTAATTGCAGCATTTCTGCTGTAGCCATATTGGTGACTGGTTCCATGACATGCTCCCTAACATGCTCTTGTTTTCAAATGCTCACCTAGAGTAGCAAAACATAATTAGAATGGCTGATGAGTGGATTGGTTGGTTAGCCCAGATGTTAGGACTAACTGGAAAAAAGGTAATCAGCACTTTCCAGTAAAGTGTGTGTGTGTGTGAATGGATCTGCTGCCATGCAGTTTGTGATTGGGCCTGGTTCAAGTTATTCATTCATTGGCTTATTCATACTTTTCAACTATAGACTGTGTTTGGGGGTCCAGCACTATAGTCAACCTTTGTAACACAGCCTGCCTCTCAACCTCTATTAGTAAACCTCTGTCCTGAACAGTTTAGTTTCACTGAATTCACCACCAGTAGGATCATTTTGGCTGAAATTGTTCCTGGTTTCCGAGTCTTTCTTTCAAGCAATGGACGGTGAGTCCAGGTTTATCAAGGTTTTAACAACAGACAACAATGTATATTAATGGGACAGGGGATATGATTATGGAATAGCAGTGAACCCATTATAGTGGTGTGTGTGTGTGTGTGTCTCAGATTCGGTGGTGAGCTACAAGCAGCTGAAGAACATGTTGTCCACTCACAACGTCCAGCTGTTTGATGTCCGCAACCAAGATGAGTTCATGGCTGGACGCATCCCGGACTCTGTAAACATCCCATGTGAGTAGACTACACAAATCATGGTGTATATTAACCTATCAAAGGTGTGTGTTTTTATGTGTACTGTATCTGTGCATGCGCGCAATCTCTACTAATGTTCAGCGTGTATGTGTGGGTCTGTCAGTGAGCCAGCTGGAGGAATCTCTAAAGCTGTCACCAGAGCAGTTCCAGCTGCAGTTCGAAGTGAAGGCTCCTGGGAAAGATGATGACAACCTTGTGTTCCACTGCCAGAAGGGCCGGAGGAGCGCCGAAGCTCTAGCCATCGCCCGACAACTGGGCTTCAACAGGTATAACACACTTTAACTCACCTGGCATACCTTATTAGTGTGGTACATTAGTGTGGACATACAGTATTCTCATATACACATACTGGAAGACACCTGAAAGATCTCCCCCTCTCTCCTCCCCTTCTCTCTCCTAGGGCTCGGCACTATCAGGGGGGGTACAGTGAATGGGCCGCACATGAGGGAAAGTGAGTCACTTTACATCCATAACAGAGTTCTGGTCCAGCCCTATAACTCATCTAGTCTGAGTACTGCACCAGAAAACCAATACCGAAACACACGTCTTAGAGGACTCAAGTTTTCAGATACTGTTCCTGACTGATTGACCTCAGTTATCTATGACAACTAACTTACTTGGAAGAGGTTGTTCTGCATCCTTATTTCCTATCTCATTTGGCTGAAAGACTGATGTGAAATGTAAAAGGCAAGATCATAAACTGAGAGACTTACTTCATCAATAAAGTCAATATTTAAGATTTATATGGTTGTATTACTGTTTATTTTATGCAGGAATTTTACATAAATGAACAATAAACAATGACATACAGTACCAGTCAAAAGTTTAGACACACCTACTCATTCAAGGGTTTCTTTATTTTTACTATTTTCTACATTGTAGAATAATAGTGATGACATCAAAACTATATAATAACACATGGAATCATGTAGTAACCAAAAAGTGTCAAACACATCAAGATATATTTTATTCTTTTAGATTCTTCAAAGTAGCCACCCTTTGCTTTGACAGCTTTGCACACTCTTGGCATTCTCTCAACCAACTTCACCCGGAATGCTTTCCCAACAGTCTTGAAGGAGTTCTCACATGCTGAGCACTTGTTGGCTGCTTTTCCTTCACTCTGCGGTCCAACTCATCCCAAACCATCTCAATTGGGTTGAGGTCGGGGGATTGTGGCGGCCACGCCATCTGATGCAGCACTCCGTCACTCTCCTTAGCCCTTACACAGCCTGGAGGGGTGTTGGGTCATTGTCCTGCTGTAAAGAAAAATGATAGTCCCACTAAACACAAACCAGATGGGATGGCATATCTCTGCAGAATGCTTTGGTGTGCCTTGAATTCTAAGTAAATCACTGACAGTGTCACCAGCAAAGCACCCCCACACCATCAAACCTCCATGCTTCACGGTGGGAACCACCCATGCGGAGATCATCCTTTCACCTTCTCTGCAGCTCACAAAGACAGGGGTTTGAACCAAAAATCTCAAAGGACATATTTCCACTGGTCTAATGAAGAAGGAAATTAATTTCACAAATTAACTTTAAACAAAGCACACCTGTTAATTGAAATGCATTCCAGGTGACTACCTCATGAAGCTGGTTGAGAGAATGCCAAGCGTGTGCAAAGCTGTCATCAAGGCGAAAGGTGGCTACTTTTTGAAGAATCTCAAATATTAAATATTTTGTTTTAACACTTTTTTGGTTACTACATGATTCCATATGTGTTATTTCATAGTTTTGATGTCTTCACTATTATTCTACAATGTAGAAAATAGTACAAATAAAGAACCCTGAAATGAGTAGCTGTGTCCAAACTTTTGACTGGTACTGTAGGTGTGCACCTCTGTTATCAAATCAATACTGAAACAGTTTGCAATTTACCTATTCAGCCATAAGATGGCAGCAGTGTTTTATGTACCCCATCACTTTAACATCTCCACTGATAACCATGCTCTTCTTAGTCGATTATATTGTTGTTTACGATGGTCCCCTGAGCGTTCACGGCCATTGATGTTGTTCAAACCTCCATTATGCTGACAGGTAAATAACAGCCAGACTCAACAGCTGTCAAACACGGGGTCAGCTGTCAAACACGGGGTCAGCTGTCAAACACGGGGTCAGCTGTCAAACACGGGGTCAGCTGTCAAACACGGGGTCAGCTGTCAAACACGGGGTCAGCTGTCAAACACGGGGTCAGCTGTCAAACACGGGGTCAGCTCATGGTCTCTTCATCACCCATTCAGTAGGAAAGCTGCTCCCAGCTCTCTTTTCTTCTCTCTCAGTCATTTCTCTTTTCTCACTTTTTTTTTATTTTTCTCTCGCTGTTTTTCCTTTCTCTCCCTCATCCCATTTTATGTGTCTGCCGGTCAATGTCAGTACAGTAGACAGTGTGATTTCCCCCCTCTTGTAATGTTTACTAACTACACTGCTGATTTTCACTGGGGGGAGGAACATAAATACATATACTACTTAACTAAAACAATAATTGTCTGCCTCCCGGTTCAGCTGTCAGCAATTTGATCACTAAATGTATCAGGACATAGTAAACATTACAAACTACACTGCAGATTTTTCCTGGGGGAGGAACAGGGCGTATAGATAGTGGGGGGGTCACAATCTCACCATTTCAAGGATGTGATAGTAGTCTCCCAGCTGGAAGGGAGTCAGGATAGATGCTGGCCTTGGTGACATGATGAAGTTGTTTTCCCTCGGCTCCGACTTACTGTTGATTGAGCCTTTCATTCCCACATAGTCTCCTGCTAGTCTGCTCTAATGCTAGCTGACACTGAGCAGCTTTGATAGTCCACAGTTCTGCAGAGATTCTATAAAGCAGAGGGAGCACCACCCTATCCACGCTATCATCCAGAAGGCGAGGTCAGTACAGGTGCATCAAAGCCGGGACCGAGAAGCTATTTTTCAGTCTCTATCTCAAGGCCTTCAGACTGTTAAATAGCCATCACTAGCTGGCTACCACCCGGTTACTCAACCCTGCGCCTTGGAGGCTGCTGCCCTATAGACATAGACATGGAATCACTGGTCACTTTAAATGTTTACATACTACTTTACTCATTTTATATGTATATACTGTGTCCCATTCTACCGTATTTTAGTCATTGCCACTCTGACATTGCTCATCCTAATATATTTATATATTTCTTAATTCAATTATTTTACTTGTGTGTGTATTGTTAGATATTACTGCACTGTTGGAGCTAGGAACACAAGCATTTTGCTACACCCACAATAACATCTGCTAAATATGTCTGTGACCAATCAAATTTGATTTGATTTGAAAACCATGTTGGAGAAGATTGAGAGATTTCTCTCTGCATCTCTCTCTCGTTGATTTGGGGGCTGATAGTCTACAGTACATGTATCAAGTGTGGATCTGGCTCTAGACTCTAAAATTCCTTTTCCAATTCTCTTTTCTCTTTCCTTGGCTCCTGTCTTTCTCGTCTCACCTCCCACTCATAGACCACTGCTGTGCAGCATACAGCATAATTCATCATCAGGACAAAAGGCCTCTGAAAATATAATTAGATGCTGTCAATCTTCCTCATACCCATTCATTTAGGATTGAAGCCTGCTCATTTCCTCTAATGCATAGTGATGGTGTGTAATAAGGGGGGTAATTATTCATCATTTACTGCATGAGGTTGCAGGAAGTAGGGGTGCTGCGGGTGCAGAAACATTCAGATAAACATTTCAATTATTTTTTTTTAAGAAAAAAAAACAAGCAATGCATTGGGCCTTTATTAGTTTTGAATTAACGGACATAAAATGATCAACTATTTGCTCTAGAGTTCTACTGACGCTGCATACCCTGTTCTGTATGTCCTGAACAGACCTTGAGCTTTTCAGGTTGGCTACTTCTCTCTTGTGTTTCTAACAGAACATACCAGACACAGACAGAACATTTTGCTAGAAGGTTCTGGTAACTTTTGTTTCAGTCAGTTCTAACAGTTAGGCTAACCCGATAAACAACTCAAGGTGTCATGAAAAAATCAACGGCCTCCTCCCCAAATTGAACACCCTCCCCCCTCATAGAATTAACCAAAAAGAATGTTTACAACCACAACTAATAATAACTGTAGCAACCTTTTGTTTATAAGTGTGGATATCTACTTTGCCTCTTCAGGATGCTTTCGTGGCACAGCCGATGCCACGCAGGGCTACGGGCCAGAAGGTTGAGGGTTCGCCGACCACCACTGAAGAGCTCACTCTCACTGCATGTTTATTACACTACAATCAGAGCCAGTTGCAGACTGATCAGCTAGGGGGAAATCAGATGTTCTACATTTTGATGCCATATTTATAGTTGTCTAAAATATATGGAACAAATGTTTCTGAGTCAATGCACCACAAAACCAATAAACAAAGCATGTTAACTTCGGGCACTTCAATATCATGGTTTGTGTTTTCAACACCACAATAAGTCGTCTGTCAATCTGGACTAACAGAAAAGACATCACTCCCTACCTTGTAGGCTTACCCAGTATAGAAGGCTTGGCTTGACAATCTCTGAATGTCATTAAACGTTCTGGTCTTTTGTAACAGATGTCTCTTTCCATTAATCAATTGGCCGCTGCACAGTTTGGATTGATTGATTTTTATTTTATTTGTCAGTTTAAAAAAAAAATACATTTTTTTAAGTGACTGGGATTGCACAATAAAGTCTGGGACTTATTTCCATTGTGATTCCTATTTGTTTTACATAAATACAAATACAATTACATAGATACAGATAGAGACAAAAAATGCTCAACCTCCAGATGAGTATTTGGGGGAATTTAAGTACAATTCTTACAAGCTTTTTTGGTTGGAATCCTGTTCTTAACCATGATGTGCAGCACAATCAAAGTGACAGTGGACGAGCACACTGGCTTGGTGTGTCTATAGCTAGGTTTCCATCCAGTTGGCGACAGATTTTAATGTGGATATTCTAAAATCTTCATGAAGACAATATGCCATTTCAGAGTGTACTTTAGGAAGAGTTGTCGCCGGACAATATGACAGGGAAGATTTTAATTGACCAGAGACATTAGAGAAATGTTATGGGCATCCATATGCATTCAGATCCAACCTGGTGTAGCCAGCTTTATTAATAAAAGATGGATGTTGGCCAAATGAGCCACATTTACGTGTCCTTAAACAGCCTCTAACAAATGATAAGAACACTAATTCCTTGTGTTTCAATGTGTAATATATGCTAAACTGTTTAGCCTATTTTAATATTTTAATTTTTTGGTTACTTTCCTCAAACAATAATTGTTCACCTCACGGTTCAACTGTCAGTGATTTGATCACTAAATGTATCAGGACATTACATGCCAGGGCCTATAGGTTTAGGTGTCCACCACAGGAGGTTGGTGGCACCTTAATTGGGGAGGACAGGCTCATGGTAATGGCTGGAGTGGAATAGTATCAAATCCATCAAACACATGGTTTACAGGTTCCATTCCATTTACTCTGTTCCAGACATTATAATGAGCTGTTCTCCCCTCAGCAGCCGCCACTGGTGTATACTGTGTGATATTCCTATGTTTTTATATATATAGAGAGAGAGAGAGATGCCACCAGCATAAAGAAATGTCTTTATGTCAGACGGCTACTAAGTCTGCTATGGGCGGCAGCGTAGCCTAGTGGTTAGAGCGTTAGACTAGTAACGGTTGCAAGTTCAAATCCCTGAGCAAACAAGGTCCAAATCTGTCGTTCTGCCCCTGAAACCCACTGTTTCTAGGCCGTCGTTGAAAATAAGAATTTGTTCTTAACTGACTTGCCTAGTTAAATAAAATATAGATAAAGACATACAGAAGGAGGGTAATTGGCTAATTTTCTATCTGACTATTTTGTATAAAGATAACCATTATTGTTAGATAGGAGTAACTCTGTTAGGTCTGAAACAGTCTTCCTCAGCTCAAGTTAATCTGTCAATCAGTTGAACACCGGTGTGCACTGCCTTCTTATCATAAGCATACAGTAGCCAAAGCCTAATAATAGCCATACCAAACCTTCACAAATGTTTCTTAACTTTTTTAGGATATAACAAAAGTAGGCCAAGACATTGTTTATCGGGAAAATATGAGCAGAAGAGCCAATGTAAACTAGGGAAAAAACGCACTACCCTCCCTTGTGCCCCCCAAAAAACACGCAACCCTCCTCAAAGCCAAAAAAATAAGTTCGACAACCCTCCCTTATTTTGGACCAGCCCCCTCCCCCACAGTACATTTTCATCTGGTCGTTACCTCTCACTACCTGTGAAGATTTCTTTGGGGGATTTCAATGAATCTGCACACTGGAGTGAAGTTTTATATTTTTTTTAAAGATAAAAATACTCAATGGCTCACGCAGAACCGACTTCTTGACCACATGTTGAATGAGTTCGTCTCAGATGGGGTGCGTTTTTAAGACATTTCAGATAATTAGCAGACGCGCTTATCGATAGCGATTAGAAAGTGCGCTCATTTTTGTACTGGTCCCACGTGGGAAACGAACCCACAACTCCGGCTTTGCAAACGCCATGCTCTATCAAGTGAGCCACACCGGACATTTGCTCTTTCATGGCACCCGCACCAACAGTCACGCAATAAATGTCTCCCGCGCTCTTTCCCTAAAAAAAAACGGTTGTCAGTAAGGGGATGTTTGGACCTGCAGCCTGATGTAAACTAAGCTGTCATTCATTTTTCCATCGACTTCTACACGGGCATTTGACTAATGTTTATGAATGTACTTTAGGCCCCCATAGGGCATTGTTCATTTTATGATTTGTTTTCTTCAATCCCAGTAGCCTAATTAGCGTCAACCATATAACTGTATTACATTAAGAAAACTTATATAGACCTAAATAGTACATTTGCTTGAACATGACTTGTAATGACCAGGTAGATGAACCACCACCACCATTAGCCTACTAATCACAATTTAAGCTCATTTTCATCGAGCCTAGTTGCCTACATCACGTTCCGAGATGCAGTCTCGTGCGCAACCCGAGAGATCAAAAGGGACAAGTGAACCAGTTGCTTTGCTAGAATAACTCAAGGGACAAATAGTCAATCGGAGTGGGTGAGTATTTATAGTCTTGTGCATTAATGAGGCTCCGTCTCTGGGCTCTCTGACTCAGAGCGCGCGGAGAATGGGCACCTCACAGCCCTGGGTACGGTTGGAGTGCATAAAAACAGACCGGACAACTTTTACCTTTCAACCGACAGATTCGGCGATGGCACCTCGTGCATTCGGCGCTGGGAAAGCCTAACAGGTAGGACTGTCTGTTTTTGGCGCACACATAATAAAGGTTTAGATTCATGTTGGGGTTGTTATGGTCACCTGCCAAGTCTTGTTCTGATGCTTAAACGTTTTACATACAGGATTGTTTTTGTGTTTGTTTATTCTAGCCCAGCCTACTTGATGCATGACTTTCAATGATTTAAAAAAACTTTATGCCGACTTTTACCAATTTTCATTGTATGTGTTCAATTTGGGTATGCATGTTGGCTTGATATACTCCCCACACGTGATTGTGGTTTAGGTATCAGGGACTGACCCCTATTCAACGTCTTTTCCACGTTGGTTCTACGTAATTGCCTTGAAATTAAGTGGAAACAACGTTTATTCAACAAGTGTGTGCCCAGTGGTTCACGAGAGGCGTATCGAAGGTGTCGTCTGCCTTTCACCAAAAATGGAACAGATTTTCTCATTCACAAAAATTGAAGGAAAGGCAGCGTGACAACATTTCAATTGACATAATATGTATATTAACTATAACATGTTTTAATGAATTTCTCAGAGGTGTGCATATTTCTAACAGGCATGAGGATGTCTTAATAAACAACAGGAAAAATTGTTCAGAGAAACATAAATTATTTCAAGAACTGCAGGTGGGAGATAGCATCCCCAAATTGATTTGTACAGTCAAACTGATTTGATAATTGAACATTTCCGGTGATACTGACTGATTAGGAGTCAATCATTGTGATATAGGCTATCAGAATAATGTGTAATGCCTTTATTTTTGATAACCAGATTACATATGTCTATTAGCAATGTATTCTTGGATAAATGCTTTTGATGCCTACTGCTCTGTAAGTCCAGTCATTCTTCTCAGGTCAAAACCTTTATGTAAACCTGTGATTGCAGTGTGTGTGGGCCGTCTGATGGAGGTTGGTGTTATTGCTACATGTCCAAGTACATTGGCACCTTAACCTGAGACAACAACAGGACAAACATGCACTTTTCTGTTCCCAAGCGTGTATGTGTGCGCTTGTGTGTGTGCGTGAATCCATGGGTGTGTGTGCATGTGTGTGAAAGAGACACACAATCTGCCAAAATATGTCTTTCTTTTTCTCTGTCTCGAACACGCGCAGACCCACGCTGCATTGCTGTATTTTCGTTCCACATTTCCCATGATAGAGGTGTTTATTATCAGAGAACAGGAAGTGTGCAGCCCCAATCACCATGAGCACTCTGAGTCACCATGTCTACATGCTGATGGAAGACCTCCCTCCCGGTAGACTCTGGTTGGGTCTGTTCAATCTCAGTACATTATCAGGAACTAGACCATAGACATAATTAAGTGATAAGGCGGTGTTTGGAGGATATATTTGCATGGGTCTTGTTAGGCTCAAGACGAAGTCGAGGGCTCGCAAACCGTGCCAATATATCCTCCAAACACCTGCTTTATTACAGCTGTAGAGAGTAGCATACGCAAATATGAGTCTGGAACAGCAAGGCTAGTATGGTGGGAATGGGGAGTAATGGGAGCTCTGTGGGACAACAAAACTTGAGGAGAAGAGGGAAGGGAAGAGGAGGGGAGGGGAAGTGAAAGAAGAAGAGGAGAGGAGGAAATAATACGAGGGGAGAGGAGGAAACAATACGAGGGGAGAGGAGGAAACAATACGAGGGGAGAGGAGGTAAGAATACGAGGGGAGAGGAGGTAATAATACGAGGGGAGAGGAGGAAACAATACGAGGGGAGAGGAGGAAATAATACGAGGGGAGAGGAGGAAACAATACGAGGGAAGAGGAGGTAACAATACGAGGGGAGAGGAGGTAATAATACGAGGGGAGAGGAGGTAACAATACGAGGGGAGAGGAGGAAACAATACGAGGGGAGAGGAGGTAATAATACGAGGGGAGAGAGGGAAATAATACGAGGGGAGAGGAGGAAATAATACGAGGGGAGAGGAGGTAACAATACGAGGGGAGAGGAGGTAACAATACGAGGGGAGAGGAGGAAACAATACGAGGGGAGAGAGGAAATAATACGAGGGGAGAGGAGGAAACAATACGAGGGGAGAGGAGGTAACAATACGAGGGGAGAGGAGGTAATAATACGAGGGGAGGAGGGAAATAATACGAGGGGGGAGAGGAGGGAGGGAAGAGGAGGTAACAATACGAGGGGAGAGGAGGAAAGAATACGAGGGGAGAGGAGGAAACAATACGAGGGAAGAGGAGGGAGGGAGAGGAGGTAAGAATACGAGGGGAGAGGAGGAAACAATACGAGGGGAGAGGAGGTAATAATACGAGGGGAGAGGAGGAAACAATACGAGGGGAGAGAGGGAAATAATACGAGGGGAGAGGAGGAAACAATACGAGGGAAGAGGAGGTAACAATACGAGGGGAGAGGAGGTAACAATACGAGGGGAGAGGAGGAAATAATACGAGGGGAGAGGAGGAAATAATACGAGGGGAGAGGAGGAAACAATACGAGGGGAGAGGAGGTAACAATACGAGGGGAGAGGAGGAAACAATACGAGGGGAGAGAGGGAAATAATACGAGGGGAGAGGAGGAAACAATACGAGGGAAGAGGAGGTAACAATACGAGGGGAGAGGAGGTAACAATACGAGGGGAGAGGAGGAAACAATACGAGGGGAGAGGAGGTAACAATACGAGGGGAGAGGAGGAAACAATACGAGGGGAGAGGAGGAAACAATACGAGGGAAGAGGAGGTAACAATACGAGGGGAGAGGAGGAAACAATACGAGGGGAGAGAGGGAAATAATACGAGGGGAGAGGAGGAAACAATACGAGGGAAGAGGAGGTAACAATACGAGGGGAGAGGAGGAAATAATACGAGGGGAGAGGAGGAAATAATACGAGGGGAGAGGAGGAAACAATACGAGGGGAGAGGAGGTAACAATACGAGGGGAGAGGAGGTAATAATACGAGGGGAGAGAGGGAAATAATACGAGGGGAGAGGAGGAAACAATACGAGGGGAGAGGAGGAAACAATACGAGGGGAGAGGAGGAAATAATACGAGGGGAGAGGAGGAAACAATACGAGGGAAGAGGAGGTAACAATACGAGGGGAGAGGAGGTAACAATACGAGGGGAGAGGAGGAAACAATACGAGGGGAGAGGAGGTAACAATACGAGGGGAGAGGAGGAAACAATACGAGGGAAGAGGAGGTAACAATACGAGGGGAGAGAGGGAAATAATACGAGGGGAGAGGAGGAAACAATACGAGGGGAGAGGAGGAAATAATACGAGGGGAGAGGAGGTAAGAATACGAGGGGAGAGGAGGTAACAATACGAGGGAAGAGGAGGAAACAATACGAGGGAAGAGGAGGTAACAATACGAGGGGAGAGGAGGAAACAATACGAGGGGAGAGAGGGAAATAATACGAGGGGAGAGGAGGAAACAATACGAGGGGAGAGGAGGTAACAATACGAGGGGAGAGGAGGAAACAATACGAGGGGAGAGGAGGAAACAATACGAGGGGAGAGGAGGAAACAATACGAGGGGAGAGGAGGAAACAATACGAGGGAGAGAGAGGAAACAATACGAGGGGAGAGGAGGAAATAATACGAGGGGAGAGGAGGAAACAATACGAGGGGAGAGAGGGAAATAATACGAGGGGAGAGGAGGTAACAATACGAGGGGAGAGAGGAAATAATACGAGGGAAGAGGAGGAAACAATACGAGGGAAGAGGAGGGAGGGGAGAGGAGGAAACAATACGAGGGGAGAGAGGAAATAATACGAGGGGAGAGGAGGTAACAATACGAGGGAGAGGAGGTAACAATACGAGGAGAGGAGGGAAATAATACGAGGGAAGAGGAGGAAACAATACGAGGGAAGAGGAGGTAACAATACGAGGGGAGAGGAGGAAACAATACGAGGGGAGAGAGGAAATAATACGAGGGGAGAGGAGGTAACACGAGGAGAGAGGGAAATAATACGAGGGAGAGGAGGAAACAATACGAGGGGAGGAGGAAACAATACGAGGGAGAGGAGGTAATACGAGGGGAGAGGAGGTAACAATACGAGGGAAGAGGAGGTAACAATACGAGGAGAGGAGGAAACAATACGAGGGGAGAGGAGGAAACAATACGAGGGGAGAGGAGGAAATAATACGAGGGGAGAGGAGGAAACAATACGAGGGAAGAGGAGGTAACAATACGAGGGGAGAGGAGGAAATAATATGAGGGGAGAGGAGGAAACAATACGAGGGGAGAGGGAAATAATACGAGGGGAGAGGAAACAATACGAGGGGAGAGGAGGAAACAATACGAGGGGAGAGGAGGTAACAATACGAGGGGAGAGGAGGAAATAATACGAGGGGAGAGGAGGAAACAATACGAGGGAAGAGGAGGTAACAATACGAGGGGAGAGGAGGAAATAATACGAGGGGAGAGGAGGTAATAATACGAGGGGAGAGGAGGAAACAATACGAGGGAAGAGGAGGTAACAATACGAGGGGAGAGGAGGAAACAATACGAGGGAAGAGGAGGAAACAATACGAGGGGAGAGGAGGTAACAATACGAGGGGAGAGAGGGAAACAATACGAGGGGAGAGGAGGTAATAATACGAGGGGAGAGGAGGTAAGAATACGAGGGGAGAGAGGAAACAATACGAGGGGAGAGGAGGAAACAATACGAGGGGAGAGGAGGAAACAATACGAGGGGAGAGGAGGTAACAATACGAGGGAAGAGGAGGTAAGAATACGAGGGGAGAGGAGGAAACAATACGAGGGAAGAGGAGGTAACAATACAAGGGGAGAGGAGGAAACAATACGAGGGGAGAGGAGGAAATAATACGAGGGGAGAGGAGGAAACAATACGAGGGGAGAGGAGGAAATAATACGAGGGGAGAGGAGGAAACAATACGAGGGGAGAGAGGGAAATAATACGAGGGGAGAGGAGGAAACAATACGAGGGAAGAGGAGGTAACAATACGAGGGGAGAGGAGGAAATAATACGAGGGGAGAGGAGGTAACAATACGAGGGGAGAGGAGGAAATAATACGAGGGGAGAGGAGGAAATAATACGAGGGGAGAGGAGGAAACAATACGAGGGGAGAGAGGGAAATAATACGAGGGGAGAGAGGAAATAATACGAGGGGAGAGGAGGAAACAATACGAGGGGAGAGGAGGAAACAATACGAGGGGAGAGAGGGAAATAATACGAGGGGAGAGGAGGAAACAATACGAGGGGAGAGGAGGAAATAATACGAGGGGAGAGGAGGAAACAATACGAGGGGAGAGGAGGAAACAATACGAGGGGAGAGGAGGAAACAATACGAGGGGAGAGGAGGAAATAATACGAGGGGAGAGGAGGAAACAATACGAGGGGAGAGGAGGAAACAATACGAGGGGAGAGGAGGAAACAATACGAGGGGAGAGGAGGAAACAATACGAGGGGAGAGGAGGAAACAATACGAGGGGAGAGGAGGACGAGGGGAGAGGAGGAAACAATACGAGGGGAGAGAGGGAAATAATACGAGGGGAGAGGAGGAAACAATACGAGGGGAGAGGAGGAAACAATACGAGGGGAGAGGAGGAAACAATACGAGGGGAGAGGAGGAAACAATACGAGGGGAGAGAGGGAAATAATACGAGGGGAGAGGAGGAAACAATACGAGGGGAGAGGAGGAAACAATACGAGGGGAGAGAGGGAAATAATACGAGGGGAGAGAGGGAAACAATACGAGGGAAGAGGAGGTAACAATACGAGGGGAGAGGAGGAAACAATACGAGGGGAGAGAGGGAAATAATACGAGGGGAGAGGAGGAAACAATACGAGGGGAGAGGAGGAAACAATACGAGGGGAGAGGAGGAAACAATACGAGGGAAGAGGAGGTAACAATACGAGGGGAGAGGAGGAAACAATACGAGGGGAGAGAGGGAAATAATACGAGGGGAGAGGAGGAAACAATACGAGGGGAGAGGAGGAAACAATACGAGGGGAGAGGAGGAAACAATACGAGGGGAGAGGAGGTAACAATACGAGGGGAGAGGAGGAAATAATACGAGGGGAGAGGAGGAAATAATACGAGGGGAGAGGAGGAAACAATACGAGGGGAGAGGAGGAAACAATACGAGGGGAGAGGAGGTAATAATACGAGGGGAGAGGAGGAAACAATACGAGGGGAGAGGAGGAAACAATACGAGGGGAGAGGAGGTAATAATACGAGGGGAGAGGAGGAAACAATACGAGGGGAGAGGAGGAAACAATACGAGGGGAGAGGAGGAGAGGGGAGAGGAAACAATACGAGGGGAGAGGAGGAAACAATACGAGGGGAGAGGAGGTAATAATACGAGGGGAGAGGAGGAAATAATACGAGGGGAGAGGAGGAAACAATACGAGGGGAGAGGAGGAAACAATACGAGGGGAGAGGAAACAATACGAGGGGAGAGGAGGAAATAATACGAGGGGAGAGGAGGAAACAATACGAGGGGAGAGGAGGAAACAATACGAGGGGAGAGGAGGAAACAATACGAGGGGAGAGGAGGTAATAATACGAGGGGAGAGGAGGAAACAATACGAGGGGAGAGGAGGTAATAATACGAGGGGAGAGGAGGAAACAATACGAGGGGAGAGGAGGAAACAATACGAGGGGAGAGGAGGTAACAATACGAGGGGAGAGGAGGAAACAATACGAGGGGAGAGGAGGTAATAATACGAGGGGAGAGGAGGTAACAATACGAGGGGAGAGGAGGAAACAATACGAGGGGAGAGAGGGAAATAATACGAGGGGAGAGGAGGAAACAATACGAGGGAAGAGGAGGAAACAATACGAGGGGAGAGGAGGAAATAATACGAGGGGAGAGGAGGACGAGGGAAGAGGAGGTAACAATACGAGGGAGAGGAGGAAATAATACGAGGGGAGAGGAGGAAATAATACGAGGGGGAGAGGAGGTAATAATACGAGGGGAGAGAGGAAACAATACGAGGGGAGAGGAGGTAATAATACGAGGGGAGAGAGGAAATAATACGAGGGGAGAGGAGGAAACAATACGAGGGGAGAGGAGGTAACAATACGAGGGGAGAGGAGGAAACAATACGAGGGGAGAGGAGGAAACAATACGAGGGGAGAGGAGGAAACAATACGAGGGGAGAGGAGGAAATAATACGAGGGGAGAGGAGGAAATAATACGAGGGGAGAGAGGGAAACAATACGAGGGGAGAGGAGGAAACAATACGAGGGGAGAGAGGGAAACAATACGAGGGGAGAGGAGGAAATAATACGAGGGGAGAGGAGGAAATAATACGAGGGGAGAGGAGGAAACAATACGAGGGGAGAGGAGGAAACAATACGAGGGGAGAGAGGGAAACAATACGAGGGGAGAGGAGGAAACAATACGAGGGGAGAGGAGGTAATAATACGAGGGGAGAGGAGGAAACAATACGAGGGGAGAGGAGGAAACAATACGAGGGAAGAGGAGGTAACAATACGAGGGGAGAGGAGGTAACAATACGAGGGGAGAGGAGGAAACAATACGAGGGGAGGAAACATTACGAGGGGAGAGGAGGAAACAATACGAGGGGAGAGGAGGTAAGAATACGAGGGGAGAGGAGGAAACAATACGAGGGAAGAGGAGGATAAGAGGGGAGAGGAAACAATACGAGGGGAGAGTAGGACGAGGAGGAAACATTACGAGGGGAGAGGAGGAAACAATACGAGGGGAGAGGAGGTAAGAATAAGAGGGGAGGGAAGACTACAAGGGGAGGGGAGAGTGGAGGAAAGAATACGAGGGGAGAGGAGGAAACAATACGAGGGGAGAGGAGGAAACAATACGAGGGGAGAGGAGGTAAGAATACGAGGGGAGAGGAGGAAACAATACGAGGGAAGAGGAGGTAACAATAAGAGGGGAGAGGAGGTAACAATACGAGGGGAGAGGAGGAAACAATACGAGGGGAGAGTAGGAAACAATACGAGGGGAGAGGAGGTAAGAATACGAGGGGAGGGAAGACTACAAGGGGAGGGAAAAGTTGTGGAGGAAAGAATACAAGGGAGGGGAGGAAAGAATACAAGGTTAGAGGGGGGGAGGAAGGAATACGAGGGGAGAGGAGGGAAGAACATGAGGGGAGAGGAGGGAGGAATATGAGGGGAAAGGAGAAAGGAATATGAGGGAAGAGGAGGGTTGAAGGGGCATCACCAGGAAGGAGACAAGTTGTAAGTTTCCAACTTCCAATCCACTCTCTTTCTTCTGCCCTTGTGCACACCCCCTGCTGATCTGAAAGGTCTGGATAGGTTAAATGAATATAGCTGAAAGGTTTTTATAGGTTAACTTAATCTACCTACCACTGGGCCAGGTACAACAAAGGTACTTCATGCTTGGAATGTGTATTTGGACTGCACAGTTGTAGGCATTACCATTTTGCTGAGAGAGAGAGAGTGAGAGAGAGAGACACACCGCCATCTAGGGAGTGATTAGCTCTCTCTGATGGCGAGGATTTACCGTAACAGGCCAAAGGCAATAAGACATGACTGTTGGGGATGATTGGGAAATCATCTTTTTTTTAAATTAAAAAGTGAATAGTTTCAATAAAATGAGATTGATGATGGTGCCAACCAACTATGTGTCTGCTGCAGTGGTCCAGCAGAAAACAATAACTTAACCTCTTAACCTCTACCAGCCTTCATCAAATACACATCTCTGACATTAAGCTGTTAAACTGCTGGAAATATAAAGTGAATAACAACAGTAACGTTTTACTGTAAAGACTGAGAAGTCATTTATTTTGTCATTAAGACGATAAGATTTCTTTCTCCTGGGAGTCTGAGATTACGTTCCTCTGACCATGGCCTGTCATTCTCTGGAGGATATTGTGTTTTGTGTTTGCTGCAATAGCCTCATTGTGTAGGTGACACTATCATATGTGATGGCTTTATATCAGATGTGAGAGAGGGATAGTGTGTTCTGAATGGGGAATGGTTGCCATATATTTGTGCAGGGTGGCATTTTTTGAGATGGAGGCAGCTCTGCAGAGTGGGCACAAAGTTATAAAATCTAATTTTAAACCAGACCCTAATCACACTGCTAACCCTAATGCCTAACCTTAAATTAAGCACATATTTACGATATAGCCAATTTTGGCTTTGTAGCTGGCCTATTTAGTGGAAATCGCTCAGTTCTGCCTCCAGGACAAGACTTAAGACAACAAACGTCAACCTTACGTGTATTCAATATCGTATATACACTCAGTGACCACTTTACCAGGTACACTCCTTTGCCTCCAGAACAGCCTGAATTCTTCAGGGCATGGAAAAGTTGCTCAATTGGTATCAAGGGACCTAATGTGTGCCAGGAAACATTCCCCACACCATCACTCCACTGCCAACAGCCTGTACCGTTGACACCAGGTAAGATGGGGCCAAGGACTCATGCTGCTTACGCCAAATCCTGACTCAGCATGACGCAGCAGGAACTAGGATTCCTTGGACCAGGTGATGTTTTTCCATTCCTCAATTGTCCAGTGTTGGGGATCTTGTGCCCACTGGAGCTGCTTCTTCTTGTTTTTAGCTGATAGGAGTGGAACCCGGTGTGGTCGTCTGCTGCAGTAGGACTGATGAGTTGTGTGTTCCGAGATGCCGTTCTGCACACCACTGTTGTATTGTGCCATTATTTGTCTGTTTGTGGCTCGCCTGTTAGCTTGCATGAGTCTTTCCATTCTCCTTAAACCTCTCTCGTCAACGAGCCCACAGGACTGCTACTGGCTGGATGGTTTTTTTTGTCGCACCATTCTCAGGAAACACTAGACACTGTCATGCATGAAAAGCCCAGAAGGCCGCAGTTTCTGAGATACTGGATCTGGCACGCCTGGCACCAACGGTCATTCCACGCTCAAAGCCGCTTAGGTCACTTGTTTTGCCCATTCTAACGTTCAGTCAAACAGTAACTGAATTCCTCGATGCCTGTCTGCCTGCTTTATATAGCAAGCCACGGCCACGTCTGTAGGAACAACCCTTTTCGTGAACAGGGTGGTGTACCTAATAAACTGTTTTGCCCATCTTGATCATGGCAATGTATCCGATTAGATGGTGATGTGACTCAGAGTTTCCCTATGGGGAGGACATCTCATATGACGTGTATGGAGCTTTCTCTTAGTGGTTGTAATGGGATCAGCTCCGTCCCTGTCCCTCTCTCCCATGCAGGTCTCTCACCCAGCCCCTCTCCCATGTCACCGAGACGTCTCCATGGCAATGTTTCGCGTCACTGAACGCTTCTTCTGGAATGACTCGGAAGGGATTCGGGAAGACCTCCTCCATAGGAATTCCTCTGGTGGTTGGGAGGAGGATACAGAGTGTAACTACTACGCCATGCTGTATTCCCTGCTCATCCTGGCCATCATGTTTGGCAACGTGCTGGTGTGTCTGGCTGTGGTGCGGGAGAGGTCCCTCCAGACCACCACCAACTACCTGGTGGTGAGCCTGGCTGTAGCTGACCTGCTGGTGGCCTCACTGGTCATGCCCTGGGCTGTCTACCTGGAGGTGAGGGTCCACCTGGGTGTGGGGGGAGGGGACCAGGGATGGGGAGGCAGGGTATTTGAAGGTGCGGGTCCACCTGGGTTGTTTGGGGGAGGGAGGGAGCTGAGCATCACATAGGGTGTTTGACTGGACACCATAAGGAGAGGAAGGGTGCATGTGGATGGGTGTGATTGTGTGTGTTCCCATCTAAGACCAGGAGATCCAGCAGTCAGGCGATGCAGCTCAGAACACATCTCTGTCAGACAGTTGTTACCACATATTATAGTGCACAAAGGGAAGGCCTGTCTAAGCAGCACTATCTGCCTGGCTGAGGCGGGCTGGAACTGGGAGTGTGTAATTGTCATTGTGAAGGGTGTGAATGTGAGGGCATAATTGAACTGTGTGTGAGGTTTTTTTCTCGATCATGTTGTATTGTGGAAGGGAGAGAGACAGAGAGAGAGAATCATATATTTGATGTTGTGTGTGTTTATGAATGATGATGATTGATATTGATGATAAAGCTGTTTGATTGTGTGTCATGTGACCCTGTGTTTCCTGTCCAGGTGGTCGGAGGGGCGTGGCTCTTCAGCAGGATGTACTGTAACGTCTTTGTCACCCTGGATGTCATGATGTGTACCGCCAGCATTCTCAACCTGTGTGCTATCAGCATCGACAGGTAAGGGGCTAGTTGTGTGTCTGTGTGTGTGTCTGTGCGTTTGTTTGTGAGCGTGTGTGTAAGAGATAGTGTGTGCGTTATTTTTGGTTGTTTTGAAAGTGTGTTGAAATGGACATATACAGTAGGAGTGAGGTGTGTGTGCCTTAAATATTTGATTTTAAACACTCTCACGAGAAACATTGCATTCATAAATGTTTGCTGGCTCGGATCACCTTGTTATGCTGTATGGAGGTGCCTGTACCCTCTAGGTTAGCGTGCTGTATGGAGGTGCCTGTACCCTCTAGGTTAGCGTGCTGTATGGAGGTGCCTGTACTCTCTAGGTTAGCGTGCTGTATGGAGGTGCCTGTACCCTCTAGGTTAGCGTGCTGTATGGAGGTGCCTGTACCCTCTAGGTTAGCGTGCTGTATGGAGGTGCCTGTACCCTCTAGGTTAGCGTGCTGTATGGAGGTGCCTGTACCCTCTAGGTTAGCGTGCTGTATGGAGGTGCCTGTACCCTCTAGGTTAGCGTGCTGTATGGAGGTGCCTGTACCCTCTAGGTTAGCGTGCTGTATGGAGGTGCCTGTACCCTCTAGGTTAGCGTGCTGTATGGAGGTGCCTGTACCCTCTAGGTTAGCGTGCTGTATGGAGGTGCCTGTACCCTCTAGGTTAGCGTGCTGTATGGAGGTGCCTGTACCCTCTAGGTTAGCGTGCTGTATGGAGGTGCCTGTACCCTCTAGGTTAGCGTGCTGTATGGAGGTGCCTGTACCCTCTAGGTTAGCGTGCTGTATGGAGGTGCCTGTACCTCTAGGTTAGCGTGCTGTATGGAGGTGCCTGTACCCTCTAGGTTAGCGTGCTGTATGGAGGTGCCTGTACCCTCTAGGTTAGCGTGCTGTATGGAGGTGCCTGTACCCTCTAGGTTAGCGTGCTGTATGGAGGTGCCTGTACCCTCTAGGTTAGCGTGCTGTGTGGAGGTGCCTGTACCCTCTAGGTTAGCGTGCTGTATGGAGGTGCCTGTACCCTCTAGGTTAGCGTGCTGTATGGAGGTGCCTGTACCCTCTAGGTTAGCGTGCTGAATGGAGGTGCCTGTACCCTCTAGGTTAGCGTGCTGTATGGAGGTGCCTGTACCCTCTAGGTTAGCGTGCTGTATGGAGGTGCCTGTACCCTCTAGGTTAGCGTGCTGTATGGAGGTGCCTGTACCCTCTAGGTTAGCGTGCTGTATGGAGGTGCCTGTACCCTCTGGGTTAGCGTGCAGTATGGAGGTGCCTGTACCCTCTAGGTTAGCGTGCTGTATGGAGGTGCCTGTACCCTCTAGGTTAGCGTGCTGTATGGAGGTGCCTGTACCCTCTAGGTTAGCGTGCTGTATGGAGGTGCCTGTACCCTCTAGGTTAGCGTGCGTGCCTGTACCCTCTAGGTTAGCGTGCTGTATGGAGGTGCCTGTACCCTCTAGGTTAGCGTGCTGTATGGAGGTGCCTGTACCCTCTAGGTTAGCGTGCTGTATGGAGGTGCCTGTACCCTCTAGGTTAGCGTGCTGTATGGAGGTGCCTGTACCCTCTAGGTTAGCGTGCTGTGTGGAGGTGCCTGTACCCTCTAGGTTAGCGTGCTGTATGGAGGTGCCTGTACCCTCTAGGTTAGCGTGCTGTATGGAGGTGCCTGTACCCTCTAGGTTAGCGTGCTGAATGGTGGTGCCTGTACCCTCTAGGTTAGCGTGCTGTATGGAGGTGCCTGTACTCTCTAGGTTAGCGTGCTGTATGGAGGTGCCTGTACCCTCTAGGTTAGCGTGCTGTATGGAGGTGCCTGTACCCTCTAGGTTAGCATGCTGTATGGAGGTGCCTGTACCCTCTAGGTTAGCGTGCTGTATGGAGGTGCCTGTACCCTCTAGGTTAGCGTGCTGTATGATATTGTCAAATACTTAATCGTGTACTGTTGATGTGCATTGGGTAAGTACATTATTTATTTGCTTAGTTCATATTTAACAACTCTGTGGGGGCTGAACCCACACGATCATTGGGCACAACATGTTGCGACTCTAGGGGCAGTATTTTCATTTTTGGATAAAAAACGTTCCCGTTTTAAACAGGATATCTTGTGATGCTCGACTATGCATATAATTGACAGCTTTGGATAGAAAACACTCTGACGTATCCAAAACTGCAAAGATATTGTCCGCTGCGTTATGCTAATTAGTTTGAGGCGATGATTACGCTCCTGGATCCGGGTTTGAGAGTCGCAAGAAGTTTTAACCATCAAATAAATAGGAAAACAGTGGCCAGAATACATTGTGTGTGTGTGTGTGTGTGTGTTTTGCTTGTTTGTTTAGAGTGAAAGCGTATGGTTATTCTCTGTGTGTGTGTGTGTGTGTGTGTGTGTGTGTGTGTGTGTGTGTGTTTTGTTTGTTTGTGTGTTATTCTCTGTGTGTGTGTGTGTGTGTGTGTGTGTGTGTGTGTGTGTGTGTGTGTGTGTGTGTGTGTGTGTGTGTTTTGTTTGTTTGTTTAGAGTGAAGGCTTATGGTTATTCTCTGTAGGTGTGTGTGTGTTTTGTTTGTTTTATACTGATTAGTAGCTTAGTCCAGACAGGTGAATCATTAACACCTCGGTGTGAAGGATGTTTGTATGCACGCTTGCGGCCGTGTGTGTGTGGGCGTTTGAACATTGGAGTGTGTGTGTGTGTGTATGTGTGTGAGAGAGAGAGAGAGAGAATGTCCAGTGTGCATCATGTGTACACGGTATGTATTGTAATGATGCAGTACAGCAACAGTCCCAATGATTTATCATTGCTCTCCCAGGAAACATTGCAACTTTATTATTATCATGTTTTTTTCCCAGAGAGAATTACCCTGCAACTGGGGGTATACACAGTACCAGTCAAAAGTTTGGACACACTTACTCATTCAAGTGTTTTTTCTTTATTTTTACTGTTTTCTACATTGTAGAATAACATTGAAGACATCAAAACTATGAAATAACACATATGGAATCATGTAGTAACCAAAAAAGTGTTAAACAAATCAAAATATATTTTATATTTGAGATTATTCAAAGTAGCCACCCTTTGCCTTGATGACAGCTGTGCACACTCTTGGCATTCTCTCAACCAGCGTCACGTGTAATGCTTTTCCAACAGTCTTCCAACAGCACCACACATGCAGAGATCATCCGTTCAACTACTCTGCGACTCATCAGACCAAAGGACCGATTTCCACCGGTCTAATAATGTCCATTACTTGTGTTTCATGGCCCAAGCAAGTCTCTTCTTATTATTGGTATCCTTTAGTAGTGGTTTCTTTGCAGCAATTCGACCATGAAGGCCTGATTCACTCAGTCTCCTCTGAACAGTTGATGTTGAGATGTCTGTTATTTGAACTCTGTGAAGCATTTACTTGGGCTGCAATTTCTGATGCTGGTAACTCTTAATGAACTTATCTTCTGCAGCAGAGGTAACTCTGGGTCTTCCTTTCCTGTGATGGTCCTCATGAGAGCCAGTTTCATCAAAGCGCTTGATGGTTTTTGAGACTGCACTTGAATAAACGTTCAAAGTTCTTGACATTTTCCGGATTGACTGACCTTTGTGTCAGTCAATCCTTTGTGCTTATTTGAGCTGTTCTTTTCATAATATGAACTTGGTCTTTTACCAAATAGGGCTATCTTCTGTATACCACCCCTACCTTGTCACAACACAACTGATTGGCTCAAACCCATTAAGAAGGAAAGAAATTCCACAAATTAACTTTTAACAAGGCACACCTGTTAATTGAAATGCATTCCAGGTGACTACCTCATGAAGCTGGTTGAGAGAATGCCAAGAGTGTGCAAAGCTGTCATCAAGACAACGGGTGGCTACTTTGAAGAATCTCAATTCCATATGTGTTATTTCATAGTTTTGATGTCTTCACTATTATTCTACAATGTAGAAAATAGTACAAATAAAGAAAAATCCTTGAATGAGTAGGTGTGTCCAAACTTTTGACTGGTACTGTATGCTTAGGATATTTGATAGAGTGCCTTTCAAAGCACAAAAATACAGTGGTATTGCAATGCATTTGCAGTAAATGCAAGACATTCATAATGTCACATAGTTTATGGTGTTTAGTAATAAAATATATTAAGAGAAACCAAGAGTATGAAGATATATAAATAAATACAACCTGATTGATAATGTGATGTGCATGCCCAGGGGTCAGAGTTCCACATGGATCAACCCTGAAGTGTTCTGAAGTGCTCTTATTCCTCTTGCCCAATGCTTCTTCACTGTTGTCATCTAGTTCTGTGAAATTGTTTTCCACACATCATTTTTTGACCTGTCCTAAGATCAGCTTGAAAATTAGCAAAAAGACACAAAGAGAGGGAGAGAGAGTAAGAGAGAGAAAATGGGATAGTATTATTTTTAGCCTCTGATTGTTTCTCTTGTGTTTTTGTGCTATGTTACCCTACCTCGAAAGGTAAGCTGGATAGAATCCCTGAGCTGACAAGGTAAAAATCTGTCGTTCTGCCCCTGAGCAAGGCAGTTAACCCACTGTTCCCCGGGCGCCAAAGACGTGGATGACGATTAAGGCAGATCTCCGCACCTCTCTGATTTAGAGTGTCACGTTCTGACCATAGTTCTGTTATTTAATTCTTTGTTTTAGTATGGTCAGGGCGTGAGTTGGGGTGGGTAGTCTGTTTGTTTTAGTATGGTCAGGGCGTGAGTTGGGGTGGGCAGTCTGTTTGTTTTAGTATGGTCAGGGCGTGAGTTGGGGTGGGCAGTCTGTTTGTTTTAGTATGGTCAGGGCGTGAGTTGGGGTGGGCAGTCTGTTTGTTTTAGTATGGTCAGGGCGTGAGTTGGGGTGGGCAGTCTGTTTGTTTTAGTATGTTGGTTTCTGTGTTCAGCCTAGTATGGTTCTCATTCAGAGGCAGGTGTTGTTAGTTGTCTCTGATTGAGAATCATACTTAGGTAGCCTGGGTTTCACTTTTGGTTTGTGGGTGAGTGTTTGGTCCACACGGTACTGTTTCGGTTTTCGTTTGTTCACTTTATTGTTTTGTATTTCAGTGTTCAGTTCGTTTCATTAAAGATTACATCATGAACACTTACCACGCTGCACTTTGGTCCCATTCTTACTCCTCTTCAGATGAAGAGGAGGAAATCCGTTACACAGAGGGGTTGGGTTAAATGTGGAAGACACATTTTAGTTGAATGCATTCTGTTGTACAACTGACTAGGGATCCCCCTTTCCATTGGCCTTTATTCCTCACCCCTTCACGTTCGGCGTGAGAAGAAAATGTATAATTACGTTGATGTGGTTAAACAATGGTGATGGCAGTAGGCTGGTTGTAGTGAAACGTGTTGTCTCATCAGTGCCTGAATCGGTGTGCCCCCTAATTACTGTTCCCTCTCTGTCACCGCCTCTACTCTCTCTGTTTGCACATGCTCATTACGCATTATTGGCATATAACACAAGGTTGATACAGGTTTTAATCAAAGCTTTACTGGTCATATTGCTGAATAGTTAAATGGAGTAATTGAGAAACAGTTTCAATATTTGCGCTTTGTTTGCTGTTCCATTGTGGGTCTTGACATCGCAGTCTTAGTGCTTCCTTCTCTTTCTGTTAACTTCTCATTTATCTAACTTTTTTTCTCCCCCTTTTGTTTCTTCCTCTAACTTTCCAACTTCTTTGGCTTCTCCCTCTTACAAATTGTCTGTGTGAGCCATGTCCAGGTACACAGCGGTGGTGATGCCTGTCCTCTACAACACCACACACAGCTCCAGGAAGCGGGTCTCGGCCATGATCGCGACAGTGTGGATCCTGGCCTTCGCTGTCTCCTGCCCCCTTCTGTTTGGATTCAACACATCAGGTGAGACACACCCACACCCCTTTGCACATGTCAGACACGCCAGTGTAGATGAGATGGATGCCCAGTTTGAAATGAACCCCTAGCCAGCAAGGCCCTATAACCCTGTACTACTTCCTCATAGATCTGGAAGGATCGGATGGGTATAATATGGTAGCTGCGCCACCAAACCCTTTGGTTGGCTTGGGAGTGTGACCACCACATTGCTTTCGCCCATCCAGTCCTTTTAGACATCTACAGGACATGTTGAGGCCGTTGTGGCTATTGAGACGGATTTTGGAATAGGCAACAGTCAACGGAACAGATGATACACACCTTCAAAGATTAGGTAATGGAAGCAGAATTCTGTTCGATACTGCTGTACAGACACCACAGAACAGGTGAGATATTAGACTTCACAGGTGAAGAACAGGTGAGATATTAGACTTCACAGGTGAAGAACAGGTGAGATATTAAACCCCACAGGTGAAACTACTGTTCGCTGCTCTGGCCCCCCAATGGTGGAACAAACTCCCTCACGACGCCAGGACAGCGGAGTCAATCACCACCTTCCGGAGACACCTGAAACCCCACCTCTTTAAGGAATACCTAGGATAGGATAAGTAATCCTTCTCACCCCCCTTTTAAGATTTAGATGCACTATTGTAAAGTGACTGTTCCACTGGATCTCATAAGGTGAATGCACCAATTTGTAAGTCGCTCTGGATAAGAGCGTCTGCTAAATGACTTAAATGTAAATGTAAACTACACCAGAACAGGGGACTTGCTTAGCTCCAGTCAGGGTTTGGTAGTAGTACTAGGCTGGGAAGGAGAGGACCTCCAGTCAGGGTTTGGTAGTAGTACTAGGTTGGGAAGGAGAGGACCTCCAGTCAGGGTTTGGTAGTAGTACTAGGTTGGGAAGGAGAGGACCTCCAGTCAGGGTTTGGTAGTAGTACTAGGTTGGGAAGGTGAGGACTTCCAGTCAGGGTTTGGTAGTAGTACTAGGCTGGGAAGGAGAGGACCTCCAGTCAGGGTTTGGTAGTAGTACTAGGCTGGGAAGGAGAGGACCTCCAGTCAGGGTTTGGTAGTAGTACTAGGCTGGAAAGAGAGGAGCTCCAGTCAGGGTTTGGTAGTAGTACTATGCTGGGAAGGAGAGGACCTCCAGTCAGGGTTTGGTAGTAGTACTAGGTTGGGAAGGAGAGGACCTCCAGTCAGGGTTTGGTAGTAGTACTAGGTTGGGAAGGAGAGGACCTCCAGTCAGGGTTTGGTAGTAGTACTAGGTTGGGAAGGAGAGGACCTCCAGTCAGGGTTTGGTAGTAGTACTAGGCTGGGAAAGAGAGGACCTCCAGTCAGGGTTTGGTAGTAGTACTAGGTTGGGAAGGAGAGGACCTCCAGTCAGGGTTTGGTAGTAGTACTAGGTTGGGAAGGAGAGGACCTCCAGTCAGGGTTTGGTAGTAGTACTAGGTTGGGAAGGAGAGGACCTCCAGTCAGGGTTTGGTAGTAGTACTAGGCTGGGAAAGAGAGGAGCTCCAGTCTTAGTCAGTCAGCCTCCCTCCTAGGGTCCTTGTGGGAGGAATCATGCACTATTAATCTAGAGCAAACAGTGTTCAATCACGTCCGAATGAACACAGAGCTAACATGCAATTTGCATACTCCATAACAAGGTGTCAATGCCACTAATAGAAACGGGCCAATTTTCAGAATATGGAAGGCTTCTCAACCCATGGATTTAAGTGGAGATTTAACAAAATGTGTCAATGTTACCTGGTTTGGGCAGGTAGCATTTTACCAATGTGTATCAAACATTTTTAAATTAAGTGTTGGGAAATAACAGATAACACTTACTACAGTTATCTTGCTAGTTGGCCGTACGAGCGGTGCTGAAAAGAGACGTGTTGTTGATGTGTATTGTTTAGTAATTTGAACATAGTGGTTTTCTTCTTCTTCTCTCAGACGACCCGACGGTGTGCTCCATCTCCAACCCTGACTTTGTCATCTACTCGTCGGTGGTGTCCTTCTACCTGCCCTTCATCGTCACCCTGCTGGTGTACATCCGCATCTACATCTTCCTCAGGAAGAGGAGGAAGAGGATTGCCATCCGCCAGGGCAGCAGCGGGAAGGTCCAGCCAGGTTTGGCCCAGCCCTCGGTGAGAACACAGTCATATGGTCCCACAGTGACTGTGCAAATGAACATGGAAGTGAGTGCATTCACTCTTATACAACACACACATACAAACACATATGCATGCATCAGCCTAGCAGTTAAGAGTGTTGGGCCTGTAACCAAAAGGTCGCCGGTTCGAATCCCCAAGCCAACTAGATGAAAAATCTGCCAATGAGCAAGGCACTTAACCCCAATTGCTCCTGTAAGTCGTTCTGGATAAGAGTGTCTGGTAAAATGTCAAATGTAAGGATTTCCTTATAGAAGAGATAGCAAGCTTAATGTGACATGGAAAAATAAATAATGAACCCTGCACGCTCACATCAACATTTCACTCATGAATAGCCAATGTCACAAGTGGCATCTGTCATGGTGATGTCAATGTCCACCGCCATTGTATACAACGTGCACAATTGCCATGGAAACGGAGTGAGGCGATTATCCAGATATTAGGTTGGCGTAGTTAGAGGAGTGACAATGATAAAACCTCTCAAAGGAGCTGCTGTGAGCTCCGCTCTGCTGTCTAGGTGACCTGGCTCCATGTGATGTAGATAGGGGAATGTATCTGTGATGTGAGAGTTGAACAGGCTCAGTTCAGGTTATATGATAATGTGGGATCTGAGGAGCCGTAGGCTTGGGGAGTTTCTTTGATCATTGCAGTCACGATCAGTCAGTTTCAGGGTCATTTCCGTTACATTCGAGATTTCAGGGTCATTTCCGTTACACTAGAGGTTTCAGGGTCATTTCCGTTACACTAGAGGTTTCAGGGTCATTTACGTTGCACTAGAGGTTTCAGGGTCATTTACGTTACACTAGAGGTTTCAGGGTCATTTACGTTGCACTAAAGGTTTCCGGGTCATTTACGTTACACTCAAGGTTTCAGGGTCATTTACGTTACACTCGAGGTTTCAGGGTCATTTACGTTACACTCGAGGTTTCAGGGTCATTTACGTTACACTCGAGGTTTCAGGGTCATTTCCGTTACACTCGAGGTTTCAGGGTCATTTACGTTACACTCGAGGTTTCAGGGTCATTTACGTTACACTCGAGGTTTCAGGGTCATTTACGTTACACTCGAGGTTTCAGGGTCATTTCCGTTACACTCGAGGTTTCAGGGTCATTTCCGTTACACTCGAGGTTTCAGGGTCATTTCCGTTACACTCGAGGTTTCAGGGTCATTTCCGTTACACTAGAGGTTTCAGGGTCATTTACGTTGCACTAGAGGTGACTAAGGTCATGTCCATGATGTGATGGGAGCAGGTGGAAAGATTGTAGGACACACTATGTTATAGTCCATTTTTGACCTATACTTAATAACAAAAACATAAACGCAACATACAACAATTTCAAGATTTTACTGAGGTATAGTTCATATCAGAAAATCAGTCAATGGAAATTAATTCATTAGACCCTAGTATATGGATTTCACATGACTGAGCAGGGGTGCAGCCAATGGTGGGCCTTGGGGGGCACAGGCCACCCACTTGGGATCCAGGCCCACCCACTTGGGAGCCAGGCCCACCCACTGAGGAGCCAGGCCCAGCCAATCAGAATGAGTTTTCTCCCACAAAAGGGCTTGAGAAAACGCATGTGCTGGCATGGTTACACATGGTCTGAGGTTGTGAGGCCGGTTGGACGTACTGCCAAATTCTCTAAAACGACGTTGGAGGCAGTTTATGGTAGAGAAATTAACATTGAATTATCATTATGGGATGGTTGTGTAGTCAGGAGAAATCTGGGATGAGGGAACTAACAGAGTAGAGTGCTGTTTGGGAATGTTAGAACGAGGGTTAGTTCCAGCTAACTGGAGCAACATTTGATATGGAGACAAGAGCCCCTGTTCATTTTTGCATTAAACAATGTCGTTTTTTTCTCACCTAATTTTCAAGCAGAGTTTACCTCAAGATCATCAGCAACACAGCAGGCAAAGATATTGAGAATCCGGTTTAAGTTGTTGGAGGGCCATGTGACACAGGCGGTTTAGTTAACAGCTAATAGATGGATGGGTGGATGGATGGATGGATGGGTGGGGGGATGGGAGGGTGCTGACTGCTGGAAGAAAGTTGTTTACCTTTTGAAGGGTGAGTCAGGTGTGATATTTCCTCTCTGCCACCCCTCTCTCCCTCCTCTCCCCATCTCTCTCTCCCTCTCTCTTGCCTCATGTGTGTTTACCTGTTGAAGGATGAGTCAGTCATCATTTGTATCTCTCTCTCAATCCCTGTCTCTCCATTCATCTCTCTCTCCCAGGAAAAGTGTCTGCAGGAGAAGTCCCTTAAGGAGAACAGAGACCTGTCCCCCATTAGGATCAAAGTGGTAAGAGCTGTGTGTGTGTGTGTGTGTGTGTGTGTGTGTGTGTGTGTGTGTGTGTGTGTGTGTGTGTGTGTGTGTGTGTGTGTGTGTGCCTTTGTAAATTCCTGTGTTTACAGTGTGTTGGAAAGTATGAGGAAGAGTACTGGAGATGAATAGAAACAGATACATAGATAGATAAACCTGAGTTTTTGGATGACTTGAGTGTGTGTGGGTGGGCGTATGTGTGCCTGCGTGTGCCCATGTCATTAATCTGTGCTAGCCCCCGGGCTGTGAGGGAGCTGAAAGTCTTCATTCTGATACCGGGCTGCTCTCCTCGCCTCACTGCCACTAAACTCGCAGGCTCTGGATGTCACACCAATCCACAGGGCTGCGAGACATCAAAGATGGAGCAAATGACAAGCTTTAATTCCCCGCTGTAAACAGGGCTGCGAGGCTCGGCTGTTATACGCAAGTTTAGACTGACAGGCGGAAACACGAGGAACAGGAAGGGAGAAGCAGTGAACCAGGAAGGGGCGGGGTCCCTGACAGGGTGGGGCGGAGATCAGGACAGAGACATGTAGAATCATGAATAAATGTCAGAGAGTCGGGTCAGCTGGTGTCCCAGGTCTGAATCAATCCCTTATTATAGGGGAAATATGAAAGCGAACAGCTGCATCTAAATTTCAGGCAGGGCCAGTTTCCCAAAAGCATCTTAATGTTAAGTTAATGTTAGAACCTATAAAATGAACTTAACCTTAAGATGCTTTTGGAAAACCGGGCCCTGATCAACAGTATGGTTGTCTATGGACCAGATCATGGCAAAGATGGCGCCGGAGTGGATGACTGACGTTTTATCGGCTCTTAACCAACCATGCTATTTTATTACTTTTTTCACATTGTTTGTAACTTATTTTGTATGTTTCTGCTACCGTCTCTTATGGAAAGAGCTTCTGTACATCAGAACAGCGATTACTCACCAAGTAATAGACAAATAATTGTTTTTCTTTAATGAGTCTGTAAGGATATACTTCAAAAACCTGAACAGGCCCTCATCCTCGTCATTTGCTGGAGAAAGAAACTGAGATTTCGCTGAAAGAGATCGGGGTGCAATTTGGCAAATCTGACCATAATTCTATCCTCTGGATTCCTGCTTACAAGCAAAAATGAAAGCAGGAAGCACCAGTCACTCGGTCTATAAAAAAGTGGTCAGATGAAGCAGATGTTAAACTACAGGACTATTTTGCTAGTACAGATGGGAATATGTTCTGGGATTCCTCTGATGGCATTGAGGAGTACACCACCTCAGTCACTGGCTTCATCAATAAGTGCATCAATGACGTCGTCCCCACAGTGACTGTACGTACATACCCCAACCAGATGCCATGGATTACAGGCAACATTCACACTGAGCTAAAGAGTAGAGCTGCCGCTTTCAATGAGCAGGACTCTAACCCGGAAGCTTATAACAAATTCCGCTATACCCTCCGATAAAAACAATCAAACAGGCAAAGCTTAAATACAGGACTAAGATTGAATTGTACTACACCGGCTCCGACACTCGTCCTGATGTGGCAGGGCTTGCAAACTATTACAGACTACAGGAAAGCACAGCTGAGAACTGCCCAGTGACACAAGCCTACCAGATGAGCAAAATAACTTCTATGCTCGCTTCGAGGCAAGTATGAAAGCATCAGCTGTTCCGGACGACTGCTCTCCGCAACCAGTAAGACCTTTAACCAGGTCAACATTCATTACCAGGACGTGTACTCCGAGCATGTGCTGACCAACTGGAAAGTGTCGTCACAGACATTTTCAACCTCTCTCTGTCTGAGTCTTTAATACTAACATGTTTCAAGCAGACCACCATAGTCCCTGTGCCCAATAACACTAAGGTAACCTGCCTAAATGACTATCGACCCGTAGCACTCACGTCTGTAGCCATGAAGTTCTTTGAAAGGCTGGTCATGGCTCACATCAACACCCTTATCCCAGAAACCCTAGACCCACTCCAATTTGCATACCGCCCCAACAGATCCACAGATGATGCAATCTCTATTGCACTCCACACTGCCCTTTCCCACCTGGACAAAAGGAACACCAATGTGAGAATGCTATTCATTGACTACAGCTCAGCGTTCACCGCCATAGTACTCTCAAAGCTCATCACTAAGATAAGCACCCTGGGACTAAACACCTCCTTCTGCAACTGGATCCTGGACTTCCTGGCAGGCCGTCCCCAGGGGGTAAGGGTGGGTAACAACACAACCGCCACACTGATCCTCAACACAGGGGCCCCTCAGGGGTGCGTGTTCAGTCCCCTCCTGTACTCCCGGTTCACTCATGACTGCACGGCCAGGCTCGACTCCAACACCATCATTAAGTTTGCCGATGACACAACAGTGGGTCACCGACAATGATGAGACAGCCTATAGGGAGGAGATCAGAGACCTGACCGTGTTGTGCAAGGACAACAACCTCTCCCTCAATGTGATCAAGACAAAGGAGTTGATTGTTTGACTAAAGGAAAAGGAGGACAAGCACACACCCATTTTCATCGACGGGGCTGTAGTGGAGCAGGGTGAGCGCTTCAAATTCCTTGGCGTCCACATCACCAACAAACTAACATGGTCCAAGCACACCAAGACAATCATGAAGAGGGCACAACAAAACCTATTCCCCCTCAGGAGACTGAAAAGATTTGGCATGGGTCCTCAGATCCTCAAAAGGTTTTACAGCTGCACCATCGAAAGCATCCTAAGGGTTGCATCACTGCCTGGTATGGCAACTGCTCGGCCTCCGAACGCAAGGCACTACAGAGGGTAATGCGTACGCCAAGCTTCCTGCCATCCAGGACCTCTATACCAGGCGGTGTCACCAAGCTTCCTGTCATCCAGGACCTCTATACCAGGTGGTGTCAGAGGAAGGCCCTAAAAATGGTCAAAGACTCCAGCTACCCTAGTCATAGACTGTTCTCTCTGCTGCCACATGGCAAGCGGTACCGGAGGGCCAAGTCTAGGTCTCAGAGGCTTCTAAACAGCTTCTACCCCCAAGCCATAAGACTCCTGAACATCTAATCAAATGGCTACCCAGGCTATTTGCATTGCCCCCCCAACCCGCCCTTCTATGCTGCATAGTCCTTTTAATAACTCTATCTACATGTACATATTATTGTAGCGGTATCCCCTGTATATAGCCCCACTATTGTTATTTTACTGCTGCTCTTTAATTATTTGTTATTCTTAGCTCTTACTTTTTTTTAGGTATTTTCTTAAAACTGCATTGTTGGTTAAAGGCGTGTAAGTAAGCATTTCTCTGTAAAGTCTACACCTGTTGTATTCGGTGCTTGTGACAAATAAAATTTGATTTGATTTAATCAACCGTAAGGTTGTCTAGGGACCAGATCAACAGTATTCTTGCCTATGACTTTCTTCTCTGTATATATCAATGATGTCGTTCTTGCTGCCGGTGGGTCTCTGATCCATCTCTACGCAGACGACACCATTCTGTATACTTCTGGCCCTTCTTTGGACACTGTGTTAACAACCCTCCAGACGAGCTTCAATGCCATACAACTCTCCTTCCATGGCCTCTAACTGCTCTTAAGTACAAGTAAAACTAAATGCATGCTCTTCAACCGATCGCTGCCTGCACCTGCCCGCCCGTCCAGCATCACTACTCTGGACGGTTCTTACTTAGAATATGTGGACAACTACAAATACCTAGGTGTCTGGTTAGACTGTAAACTCTCCTTCCAGACTCACATAAAACATCTCCAATCCAAAGTTAAATCTAGAATTGGCTTCATATTTCGCAACAAAGCATCCTTCACTCATGCTGCCAAACATATCCTTGTAAAACTGACCATCCTACCGATCCTCAACTTTGGCAATGTCATTTAAAAAATAGCCTCCAATACCATACTCAACAAATTGGTTGCAGTCTATCACAGTGCCATCCGTTTTGTCACCAAAGCCCCATATACTACCCACCACTGCGACCTGTACGTTCTCGTTGGCTGGCCCTCGCTTCATACTCGTCGCCAAACCCATTGGCTCCAGGTCATGTACAAGACCCTGGTCACCATAGCTGCACCCACCCGTAGCAGTCATTCCAGCAGGTATATCTCACTTGTCACCCCCAAAGCCAATTCCTCCTTTGGCTGCCTCTCTTTCCAGTTCTCTGCTGACAATGACTAGAACAAACTACAAAAATCTCTGAAACTGGAAACAATTATCTCCCTCACTAGTTTTAAGCACCAGCTGTCAGAGCAGCTCACAGATCACTGCACCTGTACATAGCCCATCTCTAAATAGCCCAAACAACTACCTCTTCCCCTACTATATTTATTTATTTTGCTCCTTTGCACCCTACTATTTCTACTTTGCACAGTCAAATCTACCATTCCAGTGTTTTAATTGCTATATTGTATTTACTTCGCCACCATGGCCTATTTATTGCCTTTACCTCCCTTATCTCACCTCATTGGCTCACATTGTATATAGACTTATTTTTCTACTGTATTATTGACTGTATGTTTGTTTTACTCCATGTGTAACCTTGTGTTGTTATATGTATCGCACTGCTTTGCTTTATCTTGGCCAGGTCACAGTTGTAAATGAGAACTTGTTCTCAACTTGCCTACCTGGTTAAATAAAGGTGAAATAAAAAATAAATTCTTGCCTATGGACCAGATCAACAGTAAGGGCATTGCTCAGCACCTTCCAATGTGACTGACTGTGTTCCTTTCAGGAGAGTATAGAGCCGGCAGGGCCCCCTAACGCTCACCTCCTGTCTGGGTGTCTGCGGCGTAAGCGTCCCCGGACGGCCCCTGTGGAGAACACACTGCTGCCCCCGGTGGACATCCAGAACTACTGCAGCATCAGCCACGCCTCCTGCGGCCGCACTGAGCATGACCGCGCCGAGGAAGAGGTGGCCAAAGCCAAAGAGCGTATTCCTGTGCGGAGGAGCTGCGAGGTCAAGGAGATGTCCAATGGACTCATTCACACGGCACTCCGTCCCGCCCCCCACTCCCAGTACCTGACCAGCCAACAACAACATCGAGTCAGGAGCATGCAGAACAGGGAGAAGAAGGCTACGCAGATGCTGGCCATTGTGCTTGGTGAGTAACTCTACTGTTTGTATTCGGCCTATCACCATCTCTATAATGTTCTTATCTCTATTAACTCTACCCTGTGATTTGACTGAGAACACGTTGACCATGAGAATGGACCAGTAATTCGTAGAACATAGAAAAAAATAGTTAGGCTATTGATAAAGTACATTACATGTGAGGCTGCTGAGGGGAGAACGGCTCATAATAATGGCTGGAACAGAGAAAATGGAATGGCATGGAAACCATGTGTTTGATACCATTCCAGGGTAGTAATTACCCAGAGCCCATCCTCCCCATTTAAGGTGCCACCAACCTCTTGTGATGTGCATTGATGGAATGCACTTTAGGGATCTAGTGAGTGACTATGTCTTTTTTTAAATAAAAAGGTCAAATGTTAGTGCACTGTTAAAATGAAGTGCTCTATAACACAAAAACTAGTAGCAATTGAGCTGCCACCACCTTACAAACAAAACATTGGCTGGAGTATTGAAACACGTGGTTCTGAGGGTATTGGGACAGTTTTAAGGTGTACTGAAACATTCATCCTGAGGTGTTCTGAAACATGACATGGTGTGTTGTAACACCACTTAATCAAGATTTGCACAACACCTTGCCAGGGACTGGGAACAGAAAGGCAGAAAAGGTTGAAAACACTGGTGTTTCGAGTCCTATCTAGTGCAGAATTATATCCCTTCTTCTGGTGTTTCGAGTCCTATCTAGTGCAGAATTAGATCCCTTCTTCTGGTGTTTCGAGTCCTATCTAGTGCAGAATTAGATCCCTTCTTCTGGTGTTTCGAGTCCTATCTAGTGCAGAATTAGATCCCTTCTTCTGGTGTTTCGAGTCCTATCTAGTGCAGAATTAGATCCCTTCTTCTGGTGTTTCGAGTCCTATCTAGTGCAGAATTAGATCCCTTCTTCTGGTGTTTCGAGTCCTATCTAGTGCAGAATTAGATCCCTTCTTCTGGTGTTTCGAGTCCTATCTAGTGCAGAATTAGATCCCTTCTTCTGGTGTTTCGAGTCCTATCTAGTGCAGAATTAGACCCCTTCTTCTGGTGTTTCGAGTCCTATCTAGTGCAGAATTAGATCCCTTCTTCTGGTGTTTCGAGTCCTATCTAGATCCCTTCTTCAGAATTAGAGTCCCTAGTGCAGAATTTCTTCTGGTGTTTCGAGTCCTATCTAGTGCAGAATTAGACCCCTTCTTCTGGTGTTTCGAGTCCTATCTAGTGCAGAATTAGACCCCTTCTTCTGGTGTTTCGAGTCCTATCTAGTGCAGAATTAGATCCCTTCTTCTGGTGTTTCGAGTCCTATCTAGTGCAGAATTAGATCCCTTCTTCTGGTGTTTCGAGTCCTATCTAGTGCAGAATTAGATCCCTTCTTCTGGTGTTTCGAGTCCTGTCTAGTGCAGAATTAGATCCCTTCTTCTGGTGTTTCGAGTCCTATCTAGTGCAGAATTAGACCCTTTCTTCTGGTGTTTCGAGTCCTATCTAGTGCAGAATTAGATCCCTTCTTCTGGTGTTTCGAGTCCTATCTAGTGCAGAATTAGATCCCTTCTTCTGGTGTTTCGAGTCCTATCTAGTGCAGAATTAGACCCCTTCTTCTGGTGTTTCGAGTCCTATCTAGTGCAGAATTAGACCCCTTCTTCTGGTGTTTTGAATCCTGTCTAGTGCAGAATTAGACCTCTTCTCCTTGTGTTTCCAAATACTGTGAATGGGAGTCCCTGCTCAAATATGGTGTGCTGATAGAAGCCTCATCAGTAATTCTAAAAGGTCAAGTGGACAGTATTATGCTCAAACAAAGGACACAAGAAAATACAGTTTTGTTAATAAGTTTGTCCAGGATAATAATGAGTACAAAATGTGTTTTTCAAGACAAGATTGAAGCTTCAAATGCTTTTTTATTTGCAAATGATCAAATGACAACAAAACATTAACAGGTCTTTAAGATGTTTACATTGATCTGTTAGGTATTTATCATATTCTTCCAAAATAAACAGAAATGTGGCATTATATTTCACATTCATGGAATAAATAAATACAGGCAATGACTGCTAATGTTAGCAGTAGCAGTCATACAAAACTTCAGCCCCGTCTCAATGCAATCCACCAGTCATCCATTATGCTAATGTCCTGACCTGAGTCTTTATATTAAGGTGATGATACATGGAAGGTTGTACAGATGAATTGAATCACAGTGCAGTTGAGTTAGAGGATATGATTGACAGTTGACAGTTGAGTTGGCATTAGTCTGTGATCATGGCTGTGGTTAGGATTGGCCAGCTGGTGTTTTTCTGCAGGGAAACAGAGATGGCTAATAATAATGACAAGCCATAATGAATGTACATGAATGCATCATTAGGATATCAAATGCTATAATATTAATACATTGCAATACAAATACAATTATTAAATATAAATAACAATATGTAAAAAATAATAAGTGATTAAGCTATGCAAATAGAGAGTCAAGATATCAACATGAATGTCAAGTGGGGCGGCAGGGTAGCCTAGTGGTTAGAGCGTTGGACTAGTAACCGGAAGGTTCCGAGTTCAAACCCCCGAGCTGTCGTTCTGCCCCTGAACAGGCAGTTAACCCACTGTTCCCAGGCCGTCATTGAGAATAAGAATGTGTTCTTAACTGACTTGCCTGGTTAAATAAATTTAAAAAAACATTAAAATTAAAAGTGGGATGTGGTAGGCCAAAGCTACTCTAGCAGGCTAAAATGGCAGTGGCTAATTAGTTTAGCATATAGCATGTGGGGTATACATCAAAACAGTAGATACTCACGAAGCTAGTATTAACTAAAAAGCAGGCCTTCGTTTGCATAAAAAATAAAGTGCACAAAGGTGCAAATACATTACGTGTCAGTTCACTACAGCACATGTAGCGCCAAGACCTGTCAGAGCAGCTCACAGATAGCTCATCTGTAAATAGCCCATCCAATCTTCCTCATCCCCATACTCCATACTGTATTTATTTATGTATCTTGCTCCTTTGTATCCCAGTATCTCAACTTGCACAATCATCTTCTGCACATCCTACTATTCCATTGTTTAATTGCTAAATTGTAATTACTTTGCCACCACGGCCTATTTATTGCCTTACCTCTCTTATCCTACCACATTTGCACATGCTGTATATAGATTTTTCTACTGTATTATTGATTGTATGACTGTGTGTTGTTGTATGTGCTAAACTGCTTTGCTTTATCTTGGCCAGGTCGCAGTTGTTAATGGGAACTTGTTCGCAGTTGTTAATGAGCCTACCTGGTTAAATAAAGGTGTTCTCAACTAGCCTACCTGGTTAAATAAAGGTGTTCTCAACTAGCCTACCTGGTTAAATAAAGGTGTTCTCAACTAGCCTACCTGGTTAAATAAAGGTGTTCTCAACTAGCCTACCTGGTTAAATAAAGGTGTTCTCAACTAGCCTACCTGGTTAAATAAAGGTGTTCTCAACTAGCCTACCTGGTTAAATAAAGATGTTCTCAACTAGCCTACCTGGTTAAATAAAGGTGTTCTCAACTAGCCTACCTGGTTAAATAAAGGTGTTCTCAACTAGCCTACCTGGTTAAATAAAGGTGTTCTCAACTAGCCTACCTGGTTAAATAAAGATGTTCTCAACTAGCCTACCTGGTTAAATAAAGGTGTTCTCAACTAGCCTACCTGGTTAAATAAAGATGTTCTCAACTAGCCTACCTGGTTAAATAAAGGTGTTCTCAACTAGCCTACCTGGTTAAATAAAGGTGTTCTCAACTAGCCTACCTGGTTAAATAAAGGTGTTCTCAACTGGCCTACCTGGTTAAATAAAGGTGTTCTCAACTGGCCTACCTGGTTAAATAAAGGTGTTCTCAACTGGCCTACCTGGTTAAATAAAGGTGTTCTCAACTAGCCTACCTGGTTAAATAAAGGTGTTCTCAACTAGCCTACCTGGTTAAATAAAGGTGTTCTCAACTAGCCTACCTGGTTAAATAAAGGTGTTCTCAACTAGCCTACCTGGTTAAATAAAGGTGTTCTCAACTAGCCTACCTGGTTAAATAAAGGTGTTCTCAACTAGCCTACCTGGTTAAATAAAGGTGTTCTCAACTAGCCTACCTGGTTAAATAAAGGTGTTCTCAACTAGCCTACCTGGTTAAATAAAGGTGTTCTCAACTAGCCTACCTGGTTAAATAAAGGTGTTCTCAACTAGCCTACCTGGTTAAATAAAGGTGTTCTCAACTAGCCTACCTGGTTAAATAAAGGTGTTCTCAACTAGCCTACCTGGTTAAATAAAGGTGTTCTCAACTAGCCTACCTGGTTAAATAAAGGTGTTCTCAACTAGCCTACCTGGTTAAATAAAGGTGTTCTCAACTAGCCTACCTGGTTAAATAAAGGTGTTCTCAACTAGCCTACCTGGTTAAATAAAGGTGTTCTCAACTAGCCTACCTGGTTAAATAAAGGTGTTCTCAACTAGCCTACCTGGTTAAATAAAGGTGTTCTCAACTAGCCTACCTGGTTAAATAAAGGTGTTCTCAACTAGCCTACCTGGTTAAATAAAGATGTTCTCAACTAGCCTACCTGGTTAAATAAAGGTGAAATACAAAAGAAAAGAAAAGAAAACAGATCAATGAATCCAAGTAGCTGTTTTACTCGGACTATTAGCATGTGTGGCTGAAATGTTACACAAAACAAATGTTTTTATTAACTGAATTCCTTTTCTGTTTCGTTCTTCAATGTGATAACATTTTGCTCTCACGTTGTCATTGACCCGTGCTTTCTTGGGCTGTTTCAGCTGAGCATTTGGTGTGTTCTCACCTGTCTGAGTTGGTGACGGACCTAAATACAGGGGAGGTGCCTGCAAACTTGTTTTTATACTTGACCATGCTAGAGGGCAAACCTGCCGGGAATGCCCTCCATCTTCCTCCATGCCTCAGACTGGGGGGAATTCTGAACACTACAGGAGCACAATGTCTGAAGTTCACATTTTGCCTTAAATCTATACATTTGTCTTCTGATATGAAGGTCTGAAAAAATAAAGGGTGAATTTCACAAATGAACATTCTTCCAAGGCCCTTTTCAGACTTGAGATAAGTTGATTTAACGTGGAATGAATAAATAGATAAAAATTGACTTTAGTAAAACATTTATTCAGTCCATGTTAAGTCTGAATGAGGCCCCATGTGCTCAGTGTAACGAGTGTGGTTCAACACAACAGTTTAGTTGTGATGAACCTAGAAGACAGGCTGAGTGGACTAAGGCAGGCGTTTGACAAGCAGGGTAACCGGGTTCACATCCACCTTCTCACAAGAATACCAGTGATGAAGGCCCACTTTATCAATGTTACCTCTACTATGACTTACATAGCCCTAAACATGTTGATTGTAACATGATTTATAATCTCACAGTTGCCTGGAAACTGTAGCCTATAATTAGTGCCAAAGTCTCAGGAAAAGTATACATCCCCAGTGTCTTCTTTAGAGTCTTAATGGAAATATTGACAGAACATTCCATATTTACAATCAATCAATATTTATGTCATGAATCAAATGCAATTTCAAAGCCTTGGATTGTATGAGAGACATTTATTTGAGTGTTTTGGTGCTGCCTTTTTCATGCACTGAAACACCAGAGAGGGTCACAACACCCTAAAAAACACAATGATTCAGATTGAAGAGCCACTCCGGGTGTTTCAGAGTACTTCCATTCTGTTTTGAAGTACATTTATTGTATCATCACACCAGATCTCAGTTTAGGTGCACTACTTTTCATGGTTTTACGACACAACGATGGTGTTTTCGGTCCTTCTATTTCAACAGGGATGATAGACTGTGAACACTGTTGTACAATAATGAGGTTATGGCCATGGGAGTCAGAGGACAGAATCACTTTCCCTCACAGATCTATTACCACCATTATAACACCATTATACTCCACAACACAATAGAACAATGTCTGCAGTGCACTGCAAAGCCAATATATCGCCTATGTGGGATATCAGTTACAATGAATTATCTTCACTGCTGGGAGCCTAGCACTAGTTAGTCTGCAGCATAGGTGAGTCTTTAGTCAATCAGAACAAACCATTGGAAAGCTCAAATGTAAAGTGGATAGGTGGATCCAAAGATAGATATCCACTCTATGAGACCAAACACCTGCTACCAAACATCTCTTTTTCACAACAAACACACACACACACACACACACACACACACACACACACACACACACACTATAATGATTAGTGGTGGTGTTGACAGCCATGGGTCCAGGCTGTTCACTGTGGGAGCTGACATGTTGGTGAGTCCAGGCCCTACTGAGTGACAGTGAAGCTAATCAGAGGTGTCTACATAATGAGACAGAGGAATCTCTCTCTCTCACACACACACACAGCAGATGTCCTCAGCCTCACACACTCCATAGCTTATCTTGCCAAGAGAGAATTGGATTGGTCTTTGAACTGTGGGGGAGACACTTTCTAAATTCCACATCGACCCTGCCCCAGCCCTCTACCCTCTAAGCACTCCCTCCCCCAGCTCTCTAAGAACCCCCCAGCCCACTACCCTAAGCACCCCCCGCCCAGCTCTCTAAGAACCCCCCAGCCCACTACCCTAAGCACTCCCGCCCCAGCTCTCTACCCTCTAAGCATTCAGTCCCCCAGCTCTCGAAGAACCCCCCCCAGCCCACTACCCTAATCACTTCCTCCCCCAGCCCCTAAGAACTCCCCACAGCCCTCTAAGAGATCCAACTAACCCTCTAAGAACCCCCCAACCCTAAACACATGGTCCCTAAGCCGGATCCGGCCGGTGACACATTTCTATTTCTATTCAGTCTGAGCAATGATTTGTTGTCAATTCAGCTCGGCCCGCTTCCATGCCTACCGCCCGCGTTGCGCTGCACTACAAGTCACAGCAAGCACTGCCAAAGTACTGCACGCCAAATGGCAGTGCATCGCCACACACACCCCTCCTCCCAGACCCACACACTCACATGAGCCAGTCAGTGCGCTGTATCATCTCATCACTAATAACACTGACCGAATCTTCTACCGGACCGAAAGTTGAAACGTCACACTCACTCACACACACAGAGCAGATGTCCTCAGCCTCACACACTCCCTAGCTTCTCTGGCCAAGAGAGAATTGGATTGGTCTTTCACTAATAGCACTGACCGAATCTTCTACCGGACCGAAAGTTTAAACGTGTTGTAGGCTAAATGTCCATGCCAAGTTTCGGTTCCAACGGGTCATTGCTGTTGCCTACAGAAAATGTCATATTGGTCGTCAAAAAGTTGTAAGATAAAGGATTATTCACATGCGGGTATAAGTTACTAATAAAGGAGAATAGGGCACACAAGCAACTGCCAGTATAAATAAATATCTACTTTATGAAATTACAGCCTGCTGTGCTGGCTCACTTTGCCGAATTCAGCGTCAATTGCGCTGCTTTCGTGTCGGGTTTACAGCGTGCAGCAGAGGGAAAGTGTTCAGACACATGCCCGTCGTAACAAGGCTACTAAAATGTTGCCGCCTGCCTTCGGTTTTTAAATCTTGACAACGAATAACCAAAAAACTAAACCTGCATCAAAACACAATACAAATGAGAAACATGTAGGCCTATAACAGCAACATTTGAGCAGTAGCCTCGGCTGGCTCCTCAACTACAACACATGTTGAGCGCCCCACGTAGTAATGCTGCACTCAACTGCACCGGTGATCCATGCAGTGCGACAAAATAAAGAAAACTGGTTTCAAACACACATCTGTATATTTCCGTTAGAGAACGCCTACTCTGTGAAGTGCACATGTGCAATAACTGAATTCACCTTGGCACTCCTAAACAACGCAAAACAAGTCTACAAAACTTAGTCCACTCTGTTCATAACATATTCTAGTTTTGGGAGCAGAAAACTGTATTGAGATCAAATGTTTTATCGATGAACACATTTGCAGAATGTCTGACATCTCCTTCCATCTTCTCCCACTGCCGGCCACTGGCCTTCCTCTCACTGCCATATAAGTACCACACTGCTTAAATCTATCTGACTCTTCAAAATCTACAGATATCAGAGTAGGTTCTACTACTGTGATATTCAAATGTTTAAAAAAAAAAATCTGAAATGCAGCCATACACATCAACAACTGTCCTTTCATAAAACTTAATAACTCAAGATAGATATTGGTCTCCATTACGACATACAAGTGTATCCCAAATGCAGCCTCAAGCTACAACTAAAATATAGCCTAGTGTAGCCTATCAAAACAAATTTCCCATCTTAAATGATCACTTTTATGAGAATAATCAAATCCTCCTGCTGCAGGATTATTTTACTCCTGTGACAAAACTGATCAAATTAAGATCCTACAACTCTACATAACACATCTATAGGGGTATTGATCTACTTGGAATTCTGCAAGGGTGTTGATGTTGATGTGTGTTAAAACATATTATTATTATTGTTAATAATGTACTCCCTCTCTCTTTTACTTTTACTCTTTCACTGCCTCGCTTTATCTCGCTTTCCCCCTCACACTTGATCTCATGTTCTCTCTCCCCCTCTCTCTCTATCCCTCCATTATGCACCTCTCTCTCTCTCTCTCTCTCTCTCTCTCTCTCTCTCTCTCTCTCTCTCTCTCTCTCTCTCTACCTCTGTCACACGTGATCACTTGTTCGGTCTCTCTCTCTCCCCCTCTTTCTCTATCCCTCCATTATGCTCTCTCTCTCTCTCTCTCTCTCCCGCTCTCCTCTCTCTCCCTCTCTCTCCCTCTCTCTCTCTCCCTCTGCCATGCTCCCTCTCTCTCCCTTTCTCTCTCTCTCCCTTTCTCTCTCTCTCCCTCTGTTACACTTGATCACTTGTGCTGTCTCTCTCCCTCCCTTTCTCTCTCCCTCTGTCATGCTCCCTCTGTCATGCTCCCTCTCTCTCTCCCTTTCTCTCTCTCCCTTTCTCTCTCTCCCTTTCTCTCTCTCCCTTTCTCTCTCCCTCTGTCATGCTCCCTCTCTCTCTCTCCCTCTGTTACACTTGATCACTTGTGCTGTCTCTCTCCCTCCCTTTCTCTCTCCCTCTGTCATGCTCCCTCTGTCATGCTCCCTTTCTCTCTCTCCCTTTCTCTCTCTCCCTTTCTCTCTCTCCCTTTCTCTCTCTCCCTTTCTCTCTCCCTCTGTCATGCTCCCTCTCTCTCTCTCCCTCTGTTACACTTGATCACTTGTGCTTTCTCTCTCTCTCCCTTTCTCTCTCACTCTGTCATGCTCCCTCTCTCTCTCTCCCTCTGTTACACTTGATCACTTGTGCTGTCTCTCTCCCTCCCTTTCTCTCTCCATCTGTCATGCTCCCTCTCTCTCTCTCTCCCTTTCTCTCTCTCTCCCTTTCTCTCTCCCTCTGTCATGCTCCCTCTCTCTCTCTCCCTCTGTTACACTTGATCACTTGTGCTGTCTCTCTCTCTCCCTTTTTCTCTCTCTCCCTTTCTCCCTCTCTCTCTCTCCCTCTGTTACACTTGATCACTTGTGCTGTCTCTCTCTCTCCCTTTCTCTCTCTCTCTCCCTTTCTCTCTCCCTCTGTCATGCTCCCTCTCTCTCTCTCCCTCTGTTACACTTGATCACTTGTTCTGTTTCTCTCTCTCCCTTTCTCTCTCTCTCTCTCGCTCCGTCATGCTCCCTCTCTCTCACTCTCTCCCTCTGTCACACTTGATCACATGTTCTGTCTCCCCCACTCTCTCAATCCTTCTCTCGTTCCATCTTCCAGGGGTGTTCCTGATCTGCTGGCTGCCGTTCTTCGTGACTCACATCCTGAACACCCACTGCAGGACGTGTCGTATTCCCCCGGAGCTCTACAGCGCCTTCACCTGGCTGGGCTACGTCAACAGCGCCCTCAACCCCGTCATCTACACCACCTTCAACATCGAGTTCAGACGCGCCTTCATCAAGATCCTCAGCTGCTGAGAACACCATGGTCCACCATGACCGCGTCATAGCCATGCTCCTGACCTGTACTGGACTGCACTTTGGGCCCGGCATACAAGATACAAGATACATGAGCCATGGCCTCAGCCTGAGTACCCATTATCAGAGCAATGACTGTCCTTTATCGAAATCATTGTCAGACCAGGGTTCTGAGCTGTACTGGACCTCAGGCCAGCCACACCTGAGCATGGATACATGAGCCATGACCGTCCATCTTCAGGGTCAATGACTCGTCTTCATTGAAACCATCTCCTGCCGAGAGGATAGGTCCATAATGACCATGTCTGACCATTCTCTTCCACTGGTCCTCTCAGAGCACTGGACCTCTCAGCACACTGGTCCTCTCAGAGCACTGGTCCTCTCAGAGCACTGGTCCTCTCAGAGCACTGGACCTCTCAGAGCACTGGTCCTCTCAGAGCACTGGTCCTCTCAGAGCACTGGACCTCTCAGCACACTGGTCCTCTCAGAGCACTGGACCTCTCAGCACACTGGTCCTCTCAGCACACTGGTCCTCTCAGAGCACTGGTCCTCTCAGAGCACTGGACCTCTCAGCACACTGGTCCTCTCAGCACACTGGTCCTCTCAGCACACTGGTCCTCTCAGAGCACTGGACCTCTCAGCACACTGGTCCTCTCAGCACACTGGTCCTCTCAGAGCACTGGTCCTCTCAGAGCACTGGTCCTCTCAGAGCACTGGTCCTCTCAGAGCACTGGTCCTCTCAGAGCACTGGTCCTCTCAGAGCACTGGTCCTCTCAGCACACTGGTCCTCTCAGCACACTGGTCCTCTCAGCACACTGGTCCTCTCAGCACACTGGTCCTCTCAGCACACTGGTCCTCTCAGCACACTGGTCCTCTCAGCACACTGGTCCTCTCAGCGCACTGGTCCTCTCAGCACACTGGTCCTCTCAGCACACTGGTCCTCTCAGCACACTGGTCCTCTCAGCACACTGGTCCTCTCAGCACACTGGTCCTCCCAGCATAATGGTCCTCCCAGCACTGGTCCTGTCAGCACACTGGTCCTCCCATCACACTGGTCCTCTCATCACACTGGTCCTCTCAGCACACTGGTCCTCCCATCACACTGGCCCTCTCATCACACTGGTCCTCCCAGCATAATGGTCCTCCCAGCACTGGTCCTCTCAGCACACTGGTCCTCTCAGCACACTGGTCCTCTCAGCACACTGGTCCTCTCAGCACACTGGTCCTCTCAGCACACTGGACCTCTCAGCACACTGGACCTCTCAGCACACTGGTCCTCTCAGCACACTGGTCCTCTCAGCACACTGGTCCTCTCAGCACACTGGTCCTCTCAGCACACTGGACCTCTCAGCACACTGGTCCTCTCAGCACACTGGTCCTCTCAGCACACTGGTCCTCTCAGCACACTGGTCCTCTCAGCACACTGGTCCTCTCAGCACACTGGTCCTCTCAGCACACTGGTCCTCTCAGCACACTGGTCCTCTCAGCACACTGGACCTCTCAGCACACGGGACCTCTCAGCACACGGGACCTCTCAGCACACTGGTCCTCTCAGCACACTGGTCCTCTCAGCACACTGGTCCTCTCAGCACACTGGTCCTCTCAGCACACTGGTCCTCTCAGCACACTGGCCCTCTCATCACACTGGTCCTCCCAGCATAATGGTCCTCCCAGCACTGGTCCTCTCAGCACACTGGTCCTCTCAGCACACGGGTCCTCTCAGCACACTGGTCCTCTCAGCACACTGGACCTCTCAGCACACTGGTCCTCTCAGCACACTGGTCCTCTCAGCACACTGGCACACTGGTCCTCCCAGCACACTGGTCCTCCCAGCATAATGGTCCTCCCAGCACTGGTCCTCTCAGCACACTGGACCTCTCAGCACACTGGTCCTCTCAGCACACGGGACCTCTCAGCACACGGGACCTCTCAGCACACGGGACCTCTCAGCACACGGGACCTCTCAGCACACTGGTCCTCTCAGCACACTGGTCCTCTCAGCACACTGATCCTCTCAGCACACTGGTCCTCTCAGCACACTGGAGCACATCTGAGCAAGGGCTCTCTGGCTGCCTCCTGACGGTACCTCAGGCCCAGCACACCTGAGCTGAACTACAAGTACTGCATGTGGCTTGGCTGCCAGTTGACTGGGAAGGGAGCTGCTCCACCTGTGTTATACCGTACACAGGGGGCAGGAGACATGAAGGGAGGGGAAATTAAAAAAACATAAAAATGACTGCTACAATACTGATGATTCAGAGATGGGAAAAAAAACGTTTTAAATTTGGACAAATGATGAAAAGGAAATGAAAATCAGTGTTCTACGCATCTATATGGCACAGGATCTGGACACAATGTACAGCCATCAAAAATAGCCTGAATGTCCTCTCATGGTGTGCATCTTGCCTAATGTGATCTTTGTTTCAGGAAACAAGGGATTATACTCTGTCCTGGGTTTGGTGTTTCAGACATTTGCTGGATCAAATATAACGTTAGTTTAACTGGTGACGTATGAAGAAAGACCTTCACTAATACTCAGCTACACAGATCAGACCACAGTCACAATCCTCCGTTTGATGATGCCTGGAACAGTGTAATGACCAATCATCTATACTGGCCACTTATGCCGACTTATGCCGACGTCATGTGTCAATCAACACCCCAGGGTCTTGCCTCACAGATACAGCATGCCTCCCAAATGGCCCCCTCTTCCCTTTATAGTGGACTACTTTTGACCAGACTTAGGGTGCCATTTGAGACTCAGACCCTGTTCTATTTCTTACACACCACTCCAGGTGATGACTCACAGCTATTACTGTAGCAAAGGTCATGACTTAACTGTCATTTGTTCAAATAGTCACTGAGGTTATCAGGCCATTATATATTCAGAGCAGCAGTATTTACTGTTACTAGTGACATCGTCCACCCCTCTTCCAACAGTCACCCACCACTGCATGCGTGTCAACGTTATCAGGCTGTTTTATATTTCAGTCGCTTAAAGGCTCCGTCCATCTGAATCCCTATGAAGACCTTCTATATCTGTGGATGTGGAGATGTTTGGATCGCTGTAGGAGTCGTTTAAATCGATGTCAGCACTTATGGATCACAGAGGAAGCATTTTCAAAATGCTTTTTTGGTGCCACTGTAAAAGAAATTGATAAGGCTTCAGAGCAGAGGTGTCAAACTCATTTATCTCTGGGGGATTCGGTCTTCAACGAGGTCCGGAGGGCTATGTCTGGTTATTTGGTTATATTTCCTTGCCCTCAAAATGTGCAAAACATAGTCCTCTATCCATCGTTTATTTCCGATGCTCCCTAACTGTCGAGCTTTCATTTCAGTGATTAATAGCGACCTGGGCTTTGTGGTGCCAGCGAATCGGACACGGGTGTGAATGGCGAAGTGGGCGGGGCTGTAACGGATAGGAAAAGGTTCTCTGTGTTGTGGCAAATAAAAGCTAAATGAAGCATTTCTCATGAGCTGCTTGTCATCTGTATACACACACACACACACACACACACACAGAAAGAGAGATGTTTGGATCACTGAAAATATTTGGCAGGGGCCCTCAAATCCTCAAAAGGTTCTACAGCTGCATCATTGAGAGCATCTTGACTGGCTACATCACCGCTTGGTATGGAAACTGCTTGGCATCTGACCACTACAGAGCGTAGTGTGTACGGACCAGTACATCACTTGGGCTGAGCTCCCTGCCATCCAGAACCTCTATACCAGGCAGTGTCAGAGGAAGACCCTAAAAATGGTCAATGATTCAGTCAGACTGTTCTCTCTGCTACCGCATGGCAAGCGGTACCGATGCACATAGTCTGAAACAAACAGGACCCTGAACAGCTTCTTCCCGCAAGCCATAAGACAGATAAACAGTTAGTCTGGGTAGCTTTTTGGTTAACTATTTAACTATCTGCATTGACCCTTTTTTCACTAACTCTTTTTGACTCATCACATACACTGCTGCTACTGTTTACTATCTGTCCCTTTATTCCTAGTTATATGTACATATCTACCTCAATGACCTCGTACCCCTGCACATCCACTCATATGGCCAAGTTATTGTTCATCATTGTGTATTTATTATTTTGTGTTATTACTTTTCTATTCTTTCTCTCTGCATCGTTGGGAAGTAAGCATTTCACTGTTGGTCTATAACGGTTGTTTACGAAGCATGTGAAGAATAAAATGAGATTTGATGTGTGTTTGGAGGGAGATCGTGAGCAGTATGTGTAGTAGGGAGAAGCAGCTTGGGTTCTGGGGCAGTATCACAGCTGGACCCCAGCTGAGCCCTGCCAGAACCACAGAAACATGTAGAGAGATAGACGGAGGGCTGAAGATACAAAAGGAGAGGAAATATGAACAGAGCTAAATATATTTACAAAGAGAAAGACAAAGACAAAAGGAGAGAGAGAGAGAGGGAGAGAAAGAGCGAGAGAGAGAGAGAGAGAGAGAGAGAGAGAGAGAGAGAGAGAAAGAGAGAGGGAGAGAAAGAGAGAGGGAGAGAGAGAAGAGAGAGAGAGAGAAAGAGAGAGAGAGAGAGAGAAAGAGAGAGGGAGAGAAAGAGAGAGAGAGAGAGAGAGAGAGAGAGAGAGAGAGAGAGAAGAGAGAGAGAGAAAGAGAGAGGGAGAGAAAGAGAGAGGGAGAGAGAGAGAGAGAGAGAGAGAGGGAGAGAGAGGGAGAGAGAAAGAGAGGGGGAGAGAAAGAGAGAGGGAGAGAGGGAGAGAAAGAGAGAGGGAGAGAGAGAGGCTAGCAGGGGATAGATGGAGAGTGGAGCCAGTCAGTCAGGTGGAAAGAACACCAGTGACACTTAGATGTGCACCTGTTCCACAACCCACACATCACCTCACACGTCCACTTAGAGAGATGTGCACCTGTTCCCCAACCACAACCCACACATCACCTCACACCTCCACTTAGAGAGACGTGCACCTGTTCCCCAAACACAACCCACACATCACCTCACACCTCCACTTAGAGAGACGTGCACCTGTTCCCCAACCACAACCCACACATCACCTCACACCTCCACTTAGAGAGACGTGCACCTGTTCCCCAACCACAACCCACACATCACCTCACACCTCCACTTAGAGAGACGTGCACCTGTTCCCCAAACACAACCCACACATCACCTCACACCTCCACTTAGAGAGACGTGCACCTGTTCCCCAACCACAACCCACACATCACCTCACACCTCCACTTAGAGAGATGTGCACCTGTTCCCCAACCACAACCCACACATCACCTCACACCTCCACTTAGAGAGATGTGCACCTGTTCCCCAACCACAACCCACACATCACCTCACACCTCCACTTAGAGAGATGTGCACCTGTTCCCCAACCACAACCCACACATCCGCTCACACCTCCACTTAGAGAGACGTGCACCTGTTCCCCAACCACAACCCACACATCACCTCACACCTCCACTTAGAGAGACGTGCACCTGTTCCCCAACCACAACCCACACATCACCTCACACCTCCACTTAGAGAGACGTGCACCTGTTCCCCAACCACAACCCACACATCACCTCACACCTCCACTTAGAGAGACGTGCACCTGTTCCCCAACCACAACCCACACATCACCTCACACCTCCACTTAGAGAGACGTGCACCTGTTCCCCAACCACAACCCACACATCACCTCACACCTCCACTTAGAGAGACGTGCACCTGTTCCCCAACCACAACCCACACATCACCTCACACCTCCACTTAGAGAGATGTGCACCTGTTCCCCAACCACAACCCACACATCACCTCACACCTCCACTTAGAGAGATGTGCACCTGTTCCCCAACCACAACCCATATATCTACATATTGATATCTGCATGTTATCTGTATACTGATATCTGCATATTGATATCTCCATGTTATCTGTATACTGATATCTGCATATTGATATCTACATATTGATATCTGCATGTTATCTGTATACTGATATCTGCATATTGATATCTCCATGTTATCTGTATACTGATATCTGCATGTTGATATCTACATATTGATATCTGCATGTTATCTGTATACTGATATCTGCATATTGATATCTCCATGTTATCTGTATACTGATATCTGCATATTGATATCTCCATGTTATCTGTATACTGATATCTGCATATTGATATCTCCATGTTATCTGTATACTGATATCTACATATTGATATCTGCATGTTATCTGTATACTGATATCTGCATATTGATATCTCCATGTTATCTGTATACTGATATCTGCATATTGATATCTCCATGTTATCTGTATACTGATATCTGCATATTGATATCTCCATGTTATCTGTATACTGATATCTGCATATTGATATCTCCATGTTATCTTTACTACTGATATCTGCATGTTGATATCTCCATGTTATCTGTATACTGATATCTGCATATTGATATCTCCATGTTATCTGTATACTGATATCTGCATATTGATATCTCCATGTTATCTGTATACTGATATCTGCATGTTGATATCTACATATTGATATCTGCATGTTATCTGTATACTGATATCTGCATATTGATATCTCCATGTTATCTGTATACTGATATCTGCATGTTGATATCTACATATTGATATCTCCATGTTATCTGTATACTGATATCTGCATGTTGATATCTACATATTGATATCTGCATGTTATCTGTATACTGATATCTGCATATTGATATCTCCATGTTATCTGTATACTGATATCTGCATATTGATATCTACATATTGATATCTGCATGTTATCTGTATACTGATATCTGCATATTGATATCTCCATGTTATCTGTATACTGATATCTGCATATTGATATCTACATATTGATATCTCCATGTTATCTGTATACTGATATCTGCATATTGATATCTACATATTGATATCTACATATTGATAGCTGCATGTTATCTGTATACTGATATCTGCATATTGATATCTCCATGTTATCTGTATACTGATATCTGCATGTTGATATCTCCATGTTATCTGTATACTGATATCTGCATATTGATATCTACATATTGATATCTCCATGTTATCTGTATACTGATATCTGCATATTGATATCTCCATGTTATCTGTATACTGATATCTGCATATTGATATCTCCATGTTATCTGTATACTGATATCTGCATGTTGATATCTACATATTGATATCTGCATGTTATCTGTATACTGATATCTGTATATTGATATCTGCATGTTATCTGTATACTGCATATTGATATCTCCATATCTGTATACTGATATCTGCATATTGATATCTCCATGTTATCTGTATACTGATATCTGCATGTTGATATCTCCATGTTATCTGTATACTGATATCTGCATGTTATACATGTTATCTGTATACTGATATCTGCATATTGATATCTCCATGTTATCTGTATACTGATATCTGCATATTGATATCTGCATGTTATCTGTATACTGATATCTGCATATTGATATCTCCATGTTATCTGTATACTGATATCTGCATGTTGATATCTACATATTGATATCTGCATGTTATCTGTATACTGATATCTGCATGTTGATATCTCCATGTATACTGATATCTGTATACTGATATCTGCATATTGATATCTCCATGTTATCTGTATACTGATATCTACATATTGATATCTGCATGTTATCTGTATACTGATATCTGCATATTGATATCTCCATGTTATCTGTATACTGATATCTGCATATTGATATCTCCATGTTATCTGTATACTGATATCTGCATATTGATATCTCCATGTTATCTGTATACTGATATCTGCATATTGATATCTGCATGTTATCTGTATACTGATATCTGCATGTTGATATCTCCATGTTATCTGTATACTGATATCTGCATATTGATATCTCCATGTTATCTGTATACTGATATCTGCATATTGATATCTCCATGTTATCTGTATATCTCTACATATTGATATCTGCATGTTATCTGTATACTGATATCTACATATTGATATCTCCATGTTATCTGTATACTGATATCTGCATGTTGATATCTACATATTGATATCTCCATGTTATCTGTATACTGATATCTGCATGTTGATATCTACATATTGATATCTCCATGTTATCTGTATACTGATATCTGCATGTTGATATCTCCATGTTATCTGTAGACTGATACCTGCATATTGATATTTACATATTGATATCTGCATGTTGATATCTACATATTGATATCTCCATGTTATCTGTATACTGATATCTGCATGTTGATATCTACATATTGATATCTCCATGTTATCTGTATACTGATATCTGCATATTGATATCTACATATTGATATCTGCATGTTATCTGTATACTGATATCTGCATATTGATATCTCCATGTTATCTGTATACTGATATCTGCATGTTGATATCTCCATGTTATCTGTATACTGATATCTGCATATTGATATCTCCATGTTATCTGTATACTGATATCTGCATATTGATATCTCCATGTTATCTGTATACTGATATCTGCATATTGATATCTCCATGTTATCTGTATACTGATATCTGCATGTTGATATCTACATATTGATATCTGCATGTTATCTGTATACTGATATCTGCATATTGATATCTCCATGTTATCTGTATACTGATATCTGCATGTTGATATCTCCATGTTATCTGTATACTGATATCTGCATATTGATATCTCCATGTTATCTGTATACTGATATCTGCATGTTGATATCTCCATGTTATCTGTATACTGATATCTGCATATTGATATCTCCATGTTATCTGTATACTGATATCTGCATATTGATATCTCCATGTTATCTGTATACTGATATCTGCATATTGATATCTGCATGTTATCTGTATACTGATATCTGCATATTGATATCTCCATGTTATCTGTATACTGATATCTGCATATTGATATCTCCATGTTATCTGTATACTGATATCTGCATATTGATATCTCCATGTTATCTGTATACTGATATCTGCATGTTGATATCTACATATTGATATCTGCATGTTATCTGTATACTGATATCTGCATATTGATATCTGCATGTTATCTGTATACTGATATCTACATATTGATATCTGCATGTTATCTGTATACTGATATCTACATATTGATATCTACATATTGATATCTGCATGTTATCTGTATACTGATATCTGCATATTGATATCTCCATGTTATCTGTATACTGATATCTGCATATTGATATCTCCATGTTATCTGTATACTGATATCTGCATGTTGATATCTACATATTGATATCTGCATGTTATCTGTATACTGATATCTGCATATTGATATCTGCATGTTATCTGTATACTGATATCTACATATTGATATCTGCATGTTATCTGTATACTGATATCTACATATTGATATCTACATATTGATATCTGCATGTTATCTGTATACTGATATCTGCATATTGATATCTCCATGTTATCTGTATACTGATATCTGCATATTGATATCTACATATTGATATCTACATATTGATAGCTGCATGTTATCTGTATACTGATATCTGCATATTGATATCTCCATGTTATCTGTATACTGATATCTGCATGTTGATATCTGCATATTGATATCTGCATGTTGATATCTACATATTGATATCTGCATGTTGATATCTACATATTGATATCTGCATGTTGATATCTACATATTGATATCTCCATGTTATCTGTATACTGATATCTGCATGTTGATATCTACATATTGATATCTCCATGTTATCTGTATACTGATATCTGCATGTTGATATCTGCATGTTATCTGTATACTGATACCTGCATATTGATATTTACATACTGATATCTGCATGTTGATATCTACATCTGCATGGTGAACAAAATGGCCCCAGAGGGGACGGCTGACATTTTACGGACTCCTAACCAACAGTGCTATTTTCTGTGTTTTTTCGCATTGTAACTTATTTTGTACATAATGTTGCTGCTACCTAATCTTATGACCGAAAAGAGGTTCTGGATATCAGAACATCGATTACTCACCCCAAACTGGACAAAGATGTTTTATTTAATGAGTCTTACGCAAAGGATATACTGTTTCTCCCGAACTAGGCCCAAATCGCCGACATTTGCATGAAGAAAAGACGGAGATACAGGGGGGGGGGGGCAGATCCAGGTGCCTTGTGAGAATTCATAGGCGAGTGGGTAACCCGCCTCTACCATTCATTCTATTGGGCAACTTGCCATCACTGGAGAATACACTGGATGAGCCCCGTTCGAGACTATCCTACCAACGGGACATTAAAAACTGTAATATCTTGTTTCACTGATAATATACAGTTGGCTGGGTTTTCCATGCATCAGCAGGACAGAACAGCTACGTCCGGTAAGATGAAGGGTGGTAGTGTGTGTCTATTTGTCAATAACAGCTGGTGTGCAATGTCTAAAATGAAGGAATTCTCGAGGTATTGCTCGCCTGAGGTAGAGTACCTCATGATAAGCTGTAGACCACACTATCTCCAAAGAGTTTTCATCTATATTTTTTGTAGCCGTCTATTTACCACCACAAACCAATGCTGACACCAAGACCACACTAAACAAGCTGTATAAGGCCATAAGCAAACAAGAAAATACTCCTAGTGGCCAGGGACTTTAATGCAGGCAAACTTAAATCCGTTTCTACCAGCATGTCACATGTGCAACCAGAGGAAAACAATTCTAGACCACCTTTACCCCACACACAGAGACGCATGCAAAGCTCTCCCTCACCCTCCATTTGACAAATCTGACCATAATTATATCCTCCTGATTCCTGCTTACAAGCAAAAACTAAAGCAGGAAGTACCAGTGACTCATCTCAATACATAAATGGTCAGATGACGCGGATGCTACGCTACAGGACTGTTTTGCTAGCACAGACTGGAATATGTTCCGGGATTCATCCAATGGTATTGAAGAGTATACCACCTCAGTCAAAGGCTTCATCAATAAATGCATCGACGATGTCCCCACAGTGACCATACGTGCATATTCCAACCACACATCTGCCATGCTGATCCTCAACATGGGGGCCCCTCAAGGGTGCGTGCTTAGTTCCCTCCTGTACTCTCTGTTCACCCACGTCTGCGTGGCCAAGCACGACTCCAACATCATCATTAAGTTTGCTGATGACACAACAGTGGCCAGATCACCGACAACAATAAGACAACCTATAGGGAGGAGGTCAGAGACCTGGCCGTGTGGTGCCAGGACAGCAACCTCTCCCTCAACGTGAGCAAGAAAAAGGAGCTGATCGTGGACTACAGGAAAAGGAGGGCTGAACATGACCCCCATTCACATCGACAGGGCTGTAGGGGAGCGAGTCGAGAGTCTAAAGTTCCTTATTGTCCACATCACCAACAAACTATCACGGTCCAAACACACCAAGATAGTCATGAAGAGGGCACGACAATGCCCTTTCCCCCTCGAGAGACTGAAAAGATTTGTCATGGTTCCCCAGATCCTCAAAAAGTTCCTACAGCTGCACCATTGAGAACTGGTTGCATCACCGCCTGGTATGGCAACTACTCGGCCCCCAACTGTAAGGCGCTACAGAGGCTAGTGTGTACGGCCCAGTACATCACTGGGGCCAAGCTTCCTACCATCCAGGACCTTTATACTAGGAGGTGTCAGAGGAAGGCCCAAAAAAATTGTCAAAGATTCCAGTCACCCTAGTCATAGACTGTTCTCTCTGCTACTGCATGGAAAGCAGTACTGGAGCACCAAGTCTAGGTCCAAAAGGCTCCTTAACAGCTCCTACCCCAAAGCCATCAGACTGCTGAACAAATAATCAAATGGACACCCAGACTATTTGCATTGACCCCCGCACATTGACTCAGTACTGGAATCCCCTGTATATAGCTTTGATATCGTTTTTTTATTGTCACTTTTTTTAAACTTTCGTTTATTTGGTAAATATTTTCCGAACTCAATTGTCTTAAAACTGGATTGTAAGCATTTCAAAGTAAAGTCTACACCTGATGTATTAAGTGTGTGTGACAAATCAAATTTGATTTGGTATTGATATCTGCATGTTGATATCTGAATATTGATATCTGCATGTTGATATCTGAATATTGATATCTGCATTCTGCAACATGTGCTGCCATCATGTGTGGAAAATATGGTGTGTGTGTGTGTGTGTGTGTGTGTGTGCTTCTCTCTCCATTTCTACTGACTGAGTGTTTGTTCAGACTCCTGGGTGTTCTGGTGTTCTCCTGTAGTTCTAACTTTACTGTGTGAAGTGTCCCACGTTCCACTCTGTATAGACTTAGGCTAAAGCTGTGTAGACTGGGCCAGCTATGTAGACACTCACACACACCCCTTCCCCTCCGCCTCTCTCTCTCTCCTTCCCCTCCGCCTCTCTCTCTCTCCTTCCCCTCCGCCTCTCTCTCTCTCCTTCCCCTCCGCCTCTCTCTCTCTCCTTCCCCTCCGCCTCTCTCTCTCTCCTTCCCCTCCGCCTCTCTCTCTCTCCTTCCCCTCCGCCTCTCTCTCTCTTCCTCCCCCTCCTCCTCTCCTCTCTCTCCTTCCTCTCCTTCCCTCTCTCTCTCTCTCTCCTTCCCTCTCTCTCTCTCTCTCCTTCCTCCGTCTCTCTCTCTCTCCTTCCCCTCCTTCCCTCTCTCTCTCTCTCTCCTTCCCCTCCGCCTCTCTCTCTCTCTCCTTCCCCTCCGCTCTCTCTCTCTCTCCTTCCCCCCCGCCTCTCTCTCTCTCTCCCTCCCCTCTGCCTCTCTCTCTCTCTCCTCCCCTCCGCCTCTCTCTCTCTCTCCTTCCCCTCTGCCTCTCTCTCTCTCTCCTTCCCCTCTGCCTCTCTCTCTCTCTCCTTCCCCTCCGCCTCTCTCTCTCTCTCCTTCCTCCGCCTCTCTCTCTCTCCTTCCCCTCCGCCTCTCTCTCTCTCCTTCCCCTCCTCTCTCTCTCTCCTTCCCCTCTGCCTCTCTCTCTCTCCTTCCCCTCCGCCTCTCTCTCTCTCCTTCCCCTCCGCCTCTCTCTCTCTCCTTCCCCTCCGCCTCTCTCTCCTTCCCCTCCGCCTCTCTCTCTCCTTCCCCTCCGCTCTCTCTCTCCTTCCCCTCCTCCGCCTCTCTCTCTCCTTCCCCTCCGCTCTCTCTCCTTCCCCTCTGCCTCTCTCTCTCCTTCCCCTCCGCCTCTCTCTCTCTCCTTCCCCTCCGCCTCTCTCTCCCCTTCCCCTCTGCCTCTCTCTCTCCTTCCCCTCCGCCTCTCTCTCTCTCCTTCCCCTCCGCCTCTCTCTCTCCTTCCCCTCCGCCTCTCTCTCTCTCCTTCCCCTCCGCCTCTCTCTCCCCTTCCCCTCCGCCTCTCTCTCTCTCCTTCCCCTCCGCCTCTCTCTCTCTCCTTCCCCTCCGCCTCTCTCTCTCTCTCCTTCCCCTCCGCCTCTCTCTCTCTCTCCTTCCCATTCCACCTGTCTCTTTCCCTTTCCTCTTCTGTTTCCCTCCCTCTGTTCTCGCTTCTCTTCTTTCTTCTTCACATTCTCCACATTCTCTCTATCTCGCTCTCTCTATCACCTAACAAAAACTCAGAGCCTTGACAAACTGTGTGTGTGTTAGCATCCAACCCTAGGCAGATAAATAGAGCTGAAGGACAGTTATGGCACCTCTAATGGTGATAAAAGGAATGCAGGTGTGGAATAACATGTATTCCTTTGCATTTCACTGTGTCCTTCTCTCCACTCATTAGCGCTCACTGTTTCCTCCCACCACTGTCACAGAGCAGTCACACGCACGCACGCACACACACCCATACTGTGTGTTCTTCATACATACACACACAGACACATTTCTGGCATAATTGTGTGAGACGAGGATTACGGTCCCAGAGATTTCCTCTTTGATGATTGTAACAGAATAGAAACAGAGCAGTGGACTGGGAACAATTGCATGCCTATATGCGGCTTTGAATACAGTAAATGTTCTTCTAAGTTCTCTCAAACAGCTATATTTACAGTAACCGATGGAGGATGTAAACCTCACTACTCAGCTTCACATATACGTTCAGTGTACATAGGCACTGCACACTCTACAAAGTTTGGCAGTAGACAGACCAAAATGGCAGACCTTCAGTAAAAAAGCGGAACTTTAAAATTAAAAAAAATTAAAATCAGTATGCTGGAGCTGCTCCATGTTCGTAACCATGGCATGTAACCATAGCGCTGTTGCCGTGGCGCTGTGTTGTGATCATGGTGCTGTTGTGCAGCAGTAGTGTAGCCGTGACTAGACTAGGGTTATCTACAGTGGCAGTCAGTGCTATCCTGCTGGGAGCCCTCTAGCTATGAACATCATTACATGCTCTATCACTGTGGAATGCCTATACACCCTCTTCCCCCATTAACCCATGAAATGCGTTCCCCCCTCCTCCATCTCTCCCCCCTCCCCCTCCATCTCCCTTTAGTGTGTGTAGTTCACTGTATTTATACTTTGAATATCGCTTTTCAACATTAAAAGTTCATATCACTAGAGGACGTCTTTAAAGATCCAATGCAGACGTTTTTCTCTCAATATCAAATAATTTCTGAGTAAAAATTAAGTACCTTACTGTAATTGTTTTCTATTAAAATAGTAAAAAATAAACAAAAATAGCTTCTTAGCAGAGGGCAATTTCTCAAGCAATAATTTTCCTTGGACTGTCTGGGAGTGGTCATTTGGTCTATTAACTAACTTGTTGCATGGTGATGTCATCAGGCAGGCCAAAACTCCATCCCATCAAAACAGGCTGAAATTTCAGATAGTCTTTTCAAACAGCTCTTATACTAAAAGGGCATTATCATAAATTTCACAATTTCACAGTATTATTCAAACCAGTATTATTCCAAAACACAGGAAAATCACATTTGACTGCACTGGGCCTTTCAAGTAGCTAACCAGCCATACAGTAGTGTTTCATGCTGCTGTATATCCACCTCTAGTAGAGATTAGAGGACCCAGAGAATTACAGCAGAATATAACCTTATGATTATCATCTGTAGGTCCAGGTCACAGCCAGGAAGCTGCCTGCCACTGCACGCTCAACGACAGGGGGGACTGAAGAGGGAGATCGAGAGGAGTGATAGATTAACAAAACTCCAACAATTTATCCCAAAATGTGTGAGAAAAAGGTAAAGGCAAATCAGCCTTCCCCCTGGGCACAAACCGGTTGAGTCAACCTTTCAATGTTAAATGTCAACGTATAGTGACGTGGAATCTACATGGAAATTACTTTGGATTTGGAAAAAGTAATTAATTGTTGTTTTGAGGGGGAAATTTCAACAACAGGATTATATCATCAATGTAAACAAATATCAACATAGACAACCCCTATATGAAATAGGTTCAATTTGTACCGTCTGATCTTCAACGTTATATCCACTATCAGAAAAAAACTATAGACTGGGCAGCACCTCCTACTGGAGAGTTGATCCATATACAGCTCTTCTCTCATCCAGGGTTTAACCAAGCTCAGCCCTGTTTAGCTTTGATATTTGTCACTAACTACTACCAACATGTTATCATGAGAATGATTATTGAGAGATCTCTTCATAATTAAATATATTCACTGTTGCTATCGAAGTCAACTTCATTGGGATAGGGAGCAGCATTTTCACTTTTGGATGAAAAGCGTGCCCAGAGTAAATTCCCTGCTACTCAGTCCCAGATGCTAATATATGCATATTATTATTAGCATTGGATAGAAAACAATCTGTTTGATTGATGTCTGTGAGTATAACAGAACTCATATGGCAGGAAAAAACCTTAGAAAAAAACCCAACCAGGAAGTGGGAAATCTGAGGTTTGTAGTTTTTCAACTCAGACCCTATTGAAGTTACAGTGGGATATTGGTCATCTTGTACTTCCCAAGGCTTCCACTAGATGTCAACAGTCTTTAGAACATTGTTTCAGGCTTCTGCGATGAAGGGGGGCTAAATGAGAGGGGAATGATTCAGAGGTCTGCCAGCAGCCACGAGCTCGTGACGCGCGGTCATGTGAAAGTTACCTCGCGTTCCATTGCTTTCTACAGACAAAGGAATGCTCCGGTTGGGACATTATTGAAGATTTATGTTAAAAACATCCTAAAGATTGATTCTATACTTCGTTTGATTTGTTTCTACGACCAGTAATATAACTTTTTGGACCATTCGTCCGACCTTTCCGCTGGACTTGCACGCGCGTTTGGATTTGTTTACCAAACTCCCTAACAAAAGGAGGTATATGGACATAAATGATTAACTTTATCGAACAAATCAAACATTTATTGTGGAACTGGGATTCCAGGGAGTGCATTCTGATGAAGATCATCAAAGGTAAGTGAATATTTATAATGCTATTTCTGACTCCATAACATGGCAGATATTTCTTTGGCTGGTTTGGGCTCTGAGCGCGTACTCAGATTATTGCATAGTATGCTTTTTCCGTAAAGTAAAAAAAAATCTGACATAGCAGTTGCATTGAGGAGAAGTTTATCTAAAGTTCCATGTATAATAGTTGTATCTATTATCAATGTTTATTATGAGTCATTCTGTAAATTGATGTGGCTCTCTGCAAAATCACTGCATGTTTTGAAACTACTGAACATAACACGCCAATGTAAAATGAGATTTTTGGATATAAATATGCACTTTATCGAAATAAACATACATGTATTGTGTAACATAAAGTCCCATGAGTGTCATCTGATGAAGATCATCAAAGGTTAGTGATGAATTTTATCTATATTTCTGCTTTTTGTGACTCCTCTTTTTGGCTGGAAAAATGGCTGTGTTTTTCTGTGACTTGGTGGTGACCTAACATAATCGTTTGTGGAGCTTTCGCTGTAAAGCCTTTTTGAAATCAGTGGCTGGATTAATGATAATTTTATCTTTAAAATGGTGCCTAATACTTGTTTGTTTGAGAAATTTGATTTATGAGATTTCTGTTGTTTGAATTTGGCGCCCTGCAATTTCACTGGCTGTAATCCGTGGTTGACTGTAGACCCTGCCACATACCTCTTGTGTCTGAGCCGTTGAATTGCGACTCTACTTTGTCTCTATACTGAAGCTTAGCTTGTTTGATTGCCTTGCGGATGGAATAGCTACACTGTTTGTATTCGGTCATGTTTCTGGTCACCTTGCCCTGGTTAAAAGCAGTGGTTCACGCTTTCAGTTTCGCGCGAATGCTGCCATCAATCCACGGTTTCTGGTTGGGGAATGTTTTTAATAGTTGCTGTGGGTATGACATCGCCAATGCACTTGCTAATGAACTCGCTCACCGAATCAGCGTATTCGTCAATGTTGTTGTTTGACGCAATGCGGAACATATCCCAATCCACGTGATCGAAGAAATCTTGTAGCGTGGAATCAGATTGGTCGGACCAGCGTTGAACAGACCTGAGAGCTGGAGCTTCCTTTTTTAGTTTCTGTCTATAGGCTGGAAGCAACAAAATGGAGTTGTGGTCAGCTTTTCCGAAAGGAGTGCAGGGGAGGGCCTGATATGAGTCGCGGAAGTTAGAATAACAATGATCCAGGGTTTTACCAGCCCTGGTAGCACAATCGATATGCTGATAGAATTTAGGGAGTCTTGTTTTCAGATTAGCCTTGTTAAAATCCCCAGCTACAATGAATGCAGCCTCAGGATATGTGTTTTCCAGTTTACATAGAGTGAAATATAGTTAGTTCAGGGCCATCGATGTGTCTGTTTGGGGGGGAATATATGCAGCTGTGATTTTAATCGAAGAGAATTCACTTGGTAGATAATGTGGTCAACATTTGATTGTGAGGAATTCTATGTCAGGTGAACAGAAGGACTTGAGTTCCTGTGTGTTGTTATGATCACACCACGTCTTTCTTACCAGAAATATGCTTGTTTCTGTCGGCGCAATGCGTGCAGAAACCAGCTGGCTATACCGACTCCGATAGCGTGTCTTGAGTGAGCCATGTTTCCATGAAGCAAAGAACGTTACAGTCTCTTAGGTCTCTCACTACACACAGTTGATAATTATATTAATTGAAATGCTAATCTTTTGCATATGAACGCTCACTCATTCGGGAATAATTGCAATCAATATATTTCCGCCCATATGTCGTTATGATCTTCTCTGTTGGAATCGTCGGTCCGTAGACAGGTCATCAGAGAGTCTCTGGTTACTTCTGGTGGTAGCTCTATCGGCGGCTCCTGATTGTGTCTGTTGTAATGGATACGGCAGGCGTCCACAGTCCTCAGAATAGATGTTTAGGCGGTTGTCAGGATTCGCATCCCAGGTTTACATAATTTCTAGCTGCAGACTAGTAATTAGTATCTAAGATTTGCTCTTATTCTGTAGGGATCAATATTCTCAGAGTTTAACCGTTTTTAGCCTTGTAGCCAATGTTCCACGTGATATTGTTTTCTAGTCTTGGTACTCAACTATTCGTAATCACAGCTCCCGCTGTGGGTTTGCTTAGTCTGGGGATTTTTATTCATAACAATAGAAAGGGCGGTATCTGTGCTCACGGGAAAACAATTCTCTCAAAATGAAAGGTTAACATCACATTACATCATTTCACAAATAGTTTCATCTTTAATCATTCATTTTATACAAGAATTAGATGCAAACACCATAACTGAGAAATGTACACATTCAGAGATATTGAATGCTTGTGTGTTTCCTGTCCTTCGTGAGGTCACCAAATGAAACACACTCAACATAACTGTCCCTTAAGTGTCCACGGACCCTTCCCACAAGTGGACATCTTGCTTTTGTCTCCCATTTTGGATATTTAGGAGTTTGACCACGTGAAATCCTTTGTTCACTCAGTGGTGTCTCTTTCTACATGGCCAGGGGGAGAGTCTCCACCAGAAATGTACCTGAAATAACATAACCTGGGTGTAGGAGAGAGTGAGAGAGAGGGAAGCCACAATCTACACCCAGAAAGGGCCACATCATGACACACCCTGTTTACAACAAGGCACTAAAGTAATACTGCCAAAAATGTGGCAAAGAAATCAACTTTTTGTCTTGAATTCACAGTGTTATGTTTGGGGGAAAATCCAATACCATCACTGCGTTCATATTTTCAAGTATGGTGGTGGCTGCATCATATTATAGGTATGCTTGTCATCGACAAGGATTAGGGAGGTTTTTTAGGATAAAAGGAAATGGAATAGGGCAAACACAGGCAAAATCCTAGAGGAAAACTTGGTTCAGTCTGCTTTCCAACAGACACTCGGAGACAAATTCACATTTCAGCAGGACAATAACCTTAAACACAAGGCCAAATATACACTGGAGTTGCTTAACAAGACAATATTGAATGTTTCTGAGTTGCATAGTTCCAGTTCTGACTGTTCTCACAGCTGTAATCACTGCCAAAAGTGATTCTAACACGTATTGACTCAGGGAGTTGAATACTTATCTAATCAAGATAAATCAGGTTTTTTTTTTTAACATTTTATTTTGTGTAGATCGCTGACAATTTTTAAAAAATTAAATCAGTTTTAATTCCACTTTGTAACACAAATGTATTTATGCTTGCCATAACAAAGGGGTTGAATGATTATTGACATTTCAGCTTTTCATTTTTAATTCATTTGTAAACATTTCTAAAAACATTATGGGATAGTGTGTGTACATCCGTGACACAAAGTGTCAATTTAATCCATTTTAAATGCAGGCTGTAACACAACAAAATGTGTAAAAAGTCAAGGGGTGTGAATACTTTCTGAAGGCACTGTATGTGCTACCAGGGGTACTCAACATTTTACCCTACGGGGTCCGGAGCCTGCTGGTTTTCTGTTCTGCCTGATCATGACTTGCACACACCTGGTGTCCCAGGTAAATAGGTCCCTGATTAGAGGGAAACAACAATAAAATGAAGTGGAACTGGCTTGAAGGTCCAGAGACGCATTTGAGGGCGTTACTGGATACCAGCAGAAGAGAAAGAGAGTGGAGTTGGTTCTCTGTGTACATGCCACACACAGGGGATCTGATGAATTCAGATATATAATTACAGTGTAATTGGACCCAAACCATCATAATAGTTTGTTAATTTCACACTTAGTTTTCACATTCATCATCATTTCCATTTGAAATAGGCCGGCTAGGATTCTTCTCCACAAATCAGATACAGAGTAAACACGATAGCCCCCATAGACAATAAAAACCTCTTTCCAGCCATCCTCCGTTTGTTCTGTTCATCAATATTCTCGGACGTCAGGCTGGGCTCTGATTCAGCAACTCTCTCTGCCTCTGTGCCCAAGTTTTCAACTTCAGTTTTATCACATCTACACACCATTCACTGTAGAGTAGAGCAGCCCTAGCACCCTTAGCTGCATCTCTCACTCTCACTCTCTTGTTCTTGCTCTCTCTCTCTCTCTCTCTCTCTCTCTCTCTCGATTCAATCATCTAACACCATTCCATTTCTGCCCCATTCAACTTTGTAATTATGTTTGTGTGTGAGCGTGCACCCACATGCTCCTCACGCTGAGCACAGTGATTGGATGTCATGTATGTATTGATCGCTCCGTGATAATGCATGAATGTGATATGAAGAGTCAGTGAGTGATTGTGTGTGTGTATTTTGTTTTTTTTCTATCGTTGTGGGGACCAGAAGTCCTCACAAGGATAGTAAAACAAGGAACATTCGGACTAGTGGGGACATTTCGCCGGTCCCCTCAAGGAAAAAGGCTATTTTAGGTTTAGGAATTATGGTTAGGGTTTGGGGTGAAGATTAGGTTAAGTGTTAGGTTTAGGGGTTAAGGAAAATTTGATTTTTAATTTGAATAAATAGTTTGGTCCTCACAAGGATAATAAAACATATGTTTGTGGGCGTGCCTGGTATTGACAGTTGTGTCACTGTGAGGGACACTGGCTGTCTGTCTTCTGCATGTAAAAATGAGAGTGAGATCTTACATACAGGGGCACAACTTTCACTGGGGATGGGGGGACATGCCCCCAACATTCTGAAATTGCATTTTTGTCCCCCCCAGTTTTAACATTTGAATGTGATACAAAACAAGGCACTTCTGAAACCAAAGTTGCACCTCTGAGTAAATATATTGCGTGACAGGTCACAATAAATTTAGAAATGACTTGAAGACATGCTGCTGGACAATACGGATCTCCTCTCTCTCTCTCTCTCTCTCTCTCTCTCTCTCTCTCTCTCTCTCTCTCTCTCTCTCTCTCTCTCTCTCTCTCTCTCTCTCTCTCTCCTCCTCTTCTTATTTTCTCCTCTTCTTCTTATTTTCTCTACCACATAGTTCGCTATTCCTTTTCCCTTAAAACATTATATAATTCCAAACTTCTTTTCCCTTCCTCATAGCTCTTTCTTTCATTTAATCCTTTCTCTCCATCTCCTGTCTCCCTCTCTTCTCTATCTCTGTGTCCCTCCTCCTCTCTATTCATTCCAGCTGCAGGCCACTGTTACCCGTGTGAAACTCGTTATTTAAATCTGTAGATTCAGAGACCCACAAGGGAAACAATGTTTAATGGATGAACACAAATAAACAGCTTTGATTCCCTCCCTCAATTTCAGCACAATGCAACGTCAATTGAGACATGAGCATGAATGCACACACAATCACACCCTCTTTATTCACACTTACACACACAGTGCACAAACACTCAACACTTTCTCTCCCTGGCTTTCAGTCTGTTTTTCTCAGTCTCCCAGTCTCAGAATCACTCTCGTTATTGCTACTAATCTCTCATGCACTCTTTAACTCTCTCTCTGCCTTCTCTTTTTAGTCATTTTAGTCGTAGAAAAGAAAAACAGTAAGAAATACATACAGAGTTTAAGAGTTTAAGTGACAATAAATACAGTATAAAAAGGAAAAGAAAAGAAAAATAAGTGGGCCTCCACCCCCAACCTCTCATCCACTCTCCCAACATGTTTCCATCCACCCCCAACCTCTCATCCACTCTCCCAACATGTTTCCATCCACCCCCAACCTCTCATCCACTCTCCCAACATGTTTCCATCCACCCCAACCTCTCATCCACTCTCCCAACATGTTTCCATCCACCCCCAACCTCTCATCCACTCTCCCACATGTTTCCATCCACCCCCAACCTCTCATCCACTCTCCCAACATGTTTCCATCCACCCCCAACCTCTCATCCACTCTCCCAACATGTTTCCATCCACCCCCAACCTCTCATCCACTCTCCCAACATGTTTCCATCCACCCCCAACCTCTCATCCACTCTCCCAGCATGTTTCCATCCACCCCAACCTCTCATCCACTCTCCCAACATGTTTCCATCCACCCCCAACCTCTCATCCACTCTCCCAACATGTTTCCATCCACCCCAAACTCCCGGAAGCCATGTTTCCCACCCCCATAACAATTAGGGTTGCCACCCCCCCACACTCCCCAAGTAGCCTATCAGTTAAGAGCGTTGAGCCAGTAACCGTAAGATCGCTTGTTTGACTCCCCAAGCCGACTAGGTGAAACATCTGTAAGTGGTCCTTGAGCAGAAACATATCTAAATCAGGTAAAACAAATCCTGCACTAGTCAAAACATGGTTCCATTGTAGCCTACAGCGCATTTTCTATGTTAACGGGATATGGTCAGATGCCAGCCTCAGATTTTCACTTTATCACATATAGTTGGGTGGTTGCGGATGGGTTTATTAGCAGGTGCGAATGAACAAACAGTTGACCTGCGCACCACTACTGTGGACCATACTTTAATGGCTAACTCAGGATATGAACTTTCCAAAAGCTGTTTATATATTATAGAGATCAGTCCTTTTGGAAGCCCAGATCATTTATCTATCATTAGATGGTTCGGTAGTTGGGTTTCCAAGGGACTCCATAGCCAACATAGCTGACCTAAGTTGTAAATATAGAAAAAAGGATTGGCCTGGTAATGTGTATGAGTCTTTCAAATCTTGGAATGTTGTCAAACCATTACTGTCCATGATATCGGCAAGTGTACGGATTCCACATTTGGTCCATTGGGAGTATGGGCAGGCCATTTTGATTCCCAGTTACATTGTTTTTACATTTTGCGCCAAAAATAAATTGTGTGAGCAGTAATAGGACCAAAGCATAGTTTACATTGTTTAAGGTATATATTAGTGAAGACCACCTCTTCAGGGCAATATGAGACACCACTTTTCTCTCTACACTCAGCCAGGGGGCAGAAGAATCATGTCTAAACCAATATAGGATGTGAAGAAATGCTAGTGCCTGGAAATACAACTTTAGATTGGGTACAGATAGTCCTCCTACGTCTTTCCCTCTTTGCAAGTTTGTTAATTTTATCTGGGATAACTTACCTTGCCATATACATAAACACTATGAATTGTATCCTAATAGCCAGAAGGGGGAGCCATGTGAAGCATTGAATGACAGAAATTCAGACGTGTCAATATACTCATTTTGACAATAGATATTTTGCCAGTTAAAGCAACTGGGATATTAGTCCACCTACTGAAGTCCGTTTGAATTGATTTGAGCATTCTGTTAAAGCATCAGGTTATGGTTTTATCTAAGGAAACAATTGGGATTCCATATGTAGAGATGGAGTCCACCAACGGAGTCTTGAGAGGGCAGACTTGGTTCGATTTATTTTATAACTTGAGATAGATCTGAAATAGTCTATTGATCTTCAGAGCGTTTGGGAGGGATTGAATTACATTGTCTAGATAAAGTAAGATATTGTCGACGCATAATGAGGTGACCTGATCTGTAGAATCTAGAGATATTGGTGTAATTTAGAGATATTGGTGAGATGGGATCACCTTGACAACTACTTCTAGTTATTCTGAATGGAACAGAACAAGACTTATATGGTTTCCTGCTTTGAGAGATAGAACTGCCTGAGGAGCTTTGATTTCCTGCTTTGAGAGATAGAACTGTCCGAGGAGCTTTGATTTCCTGCTTTGAGAGATAGAACTGCCCGAGGAGCTCTACAACCACTATGATTATTATTATTTGACCCTGCTGGTCATCTATGAACATTTGAACATCTTGGCCATGTTCTGTTGAAATCCGAGCAAGGATTGCCTTCCAGAGAGACATCAGAGACTGTAACGTTCTTTGCTTCACGGAAACATGGCTCACTCGAGAGACGATATCGTAGTCTGTGCAGCCAGCTGGTTTCTTCACGCATCGCGCTGACAGAAACAAGCCTTTTTCTGGTAAGAAGAGGGGCGAGGGGGGGGGGTATGCCTTATGATAAACGAGATGTGGTGTGATCATAACAACATACATCAACTCAAGTCGGCAGGGTAGCCTAGTGGTTAGAGCGTTGGACTAGTAACCGAAAGGTTGCAAGTTCGAATCCCCGAGCCAACAAGGTACAAATCTGTTGTTCTGCCCCTGAACAGGCAGTTAACCCACTGTTCCTAGGCCGTCATTGAAAATAAGAATTTGTTCTTAACTGACTTGCCTAGTAAAATAAAGGTAAAATAAAAAAGTCCTTCTGTTCACCTGACTTAGAATTCCTCACAATCAAATGTGGACCACATTATCTACCAAGGGAAATCTCTTCGATTATAATCACAGCTGCATATATTCCCCCCCAAGTAGACACATCGATGGCCCTGAACAAACTTTATTTGACTCTTTGTAAACTGGCAACCACATATCCTGAGGCTGCATTCATTGTAGCTGGGGATTTTAACAAGGCTAATCTGAAAACAAGACTCCCTAAATTCTATCAGCATATCGATTGTGCTACCAGGACTGGTAAAACCCTGGATCATAGTTATTCTAACTTCCGCGACGCATATAAGGCCCTCCCCCGCCCTCCTTTCGGAAAAGCTGACCACGACTCCATTTTGTTGCTTCCAGCCTACAGACAGAAACTAAAACAAGAAGCTCCCGCGCTCAGGTCTGTTCAACGCTGGTCCGACCAATCTGATTCCACGCTTCAAGACTGCTTCGATCACGTGGATTGGGATATGTTCCGCATTGCGTCAAACAACAACATTGACGAATACGCTGATTCGGTGAGCGAGTTCATTGGAAAGTGCGATGTTGTACCCACAGCAACTATTAAAACATTCCCAAACCAGAAACCGTGGATTGATGGCAACATTCGCGCGAAACTGAAAGCGCGAACCACTGCTTTTAACCAGGGTAAGGTGACCGGAAACATGACCGCATACAAACAGTGTAGCTCTTCCCTCCACAAGGCAATCAAACAAGCTAAGAGTCAGTATGGAGACAAAGTACAGTTGCAATTCAACGACTCAGACACAAGAGGTATGTGGAAGGGTCTACAGTCAATCATGGATTACAAAAAGAAAACCAGCCCCGTCGCTGACCAGGATGTCTTGCTCCCAGACAGACTAAATAACTTCTTTGCTCGCTTTGAGGACAATACAGTGCCACTGACACTGCCAGCTACCAAAACCTGCGGATTCTCCTTCACTGCAGCCTACTGCTCCCTGTTCACCCATGACTGCGTGGCCATGCACGCCTCCAACTCAATCATCAAGTTTGCGAACGACACTAGAGTGGTAGGCTTGATTACCAACAACGACGAGACGGCCTACAGGGAGGAAGTGAGGGCCCTCGGACTGTGGTGTCAGGAAAATAACCTCACACTCAACGTCAAAGGAGATGATTGTGGACTTCAGGAAACAGCAGAGGGAGCACCCCCCTATCCACATCGACGGGACAGTAGTGGAGAGGGTAGTCAATTTTAAGTTCCTCGGCGTACACATCACGGACAAACTGAATTGGTCCACCCACACAGACAGCGTTGTGAAAAAGGCGCAGCAGCCTCAGGAGGCTGAAGAAATTTGGCTTGTCACCAAAAGCACTCACAAACTTCTACAGATGCACAATTGAGAGCATCCTGGCGGGCTGTATCACCGCATGGTACGGCAACTGCTCTGCCCACAACCGTAAGGCTCTCCAGAGGGTAGTGAGATCTGAAAAACGCATCACCGGGGGCAAACTACCTGCCCTCCAGGACACCTACACAACCCGATGTCACAGGAAGGCCATAAAGATCATCAAGGACAACAACCACCCGAGCCACCGCCTGTTCACACCACTATCATCCAGAAGGCGAGGTCAGTACAGGTGCATCAAAGCAGGGACCGAGAGACTGAAAAACAACAATCTCAAGGCCATCAGACTGTTAAACAGCCACCACTAACATTGAGTGGCTGCTGCCAACATACTGACTCTACTCCAGCCACTAATAATGGAAATTGATGTAAAAAATGTATCACTAGCCACTTTAAACAATGCCACTTAATATAATGTTTACATACCCTACATTACTCATCTCATATGTATATGTATATACTGTACTCTATCATCTACTGCATCTTGCCATCTTTATGTAATACATGTATCACTAGCCACTTTAAACTATGCCACTTTTATGTTTACATACCATACATTACTCATCTCATATGTATTGCATGTATCTACTGCATCTTGCCTATGCCGTTCTGTACCATCTCTCATTCATATATCTTTATGTACATATTCTTTATCCCTTTACACTTGTGTGTATAAGGTAGTAGTTGTGGAATTGTTAGGTTAGATTACTCGTTGGTTATTACTGCATTGTCGGAGCTAGAAGCACAAGCATTTCGCTACACTCCCATTAACATCTGCTAAACATGTGTATGTGACAAATAACATTTGATTTTATTTAATCTAATCTCCTCCTGGCACAGCCAGAAGAGGACTGGCCACCCCTCATAGCCTGGTTCCTCTCTAGGTTTCTTCCTAGGTTCCGACCTTTCTAGGGATTTTTCCCCTTGCCACCGTGCTTCTACACCTGCATTGCTTGCTGTTTGGGGTTTTAGGCTGGGTTTCTGTACAGCACTTTGTGACATCAGCTGATGTAAGAAGGGCTTTATAAATACATTTGATTGGTTTGACTTGCAACGCCAGGGTTGTGGGTTTGATTCCCGGGGGACCAGTACAGACAAATACGAAAATGTATGCACTCACTACTGTAAGTCGCTCTGGAGCATCTGCTAAATGACAAAATAATAAAGGTCATTTTCTTTCCATTATGGATACATTTAAGGAAAGTGATTGTGCCTTCTTTGTCTTCGCCTTTACCAAGAATTTGAGTTTCTTATGTATCATTACGATTACACCCTTAGTTTTGTTTGAGGCTGATGGAAAAAGCAGTACTAATGGTTCTCTATTCTATACTGAACAAAAATATAAATGCAACATGTAAAGTGTTGGTCCCATGTTTCATGAGCTGAAATAAAAGATCCCTGTAATTTTCTATATGCACAAAAATCATATTTCTGACAAATTTTGTGCACAAATGTATTTACATCCCTGTTAGTAACCATTTCTCCTTTCTCCATTGCCAAGATAATCCATCCACCTGACAGGTGTGGCATATCATGAAGCTGGTTAAACACCATGATGATTACACTCCCAGGCCCACCCGTGGCTGCGCTCCTGCCCAGTCATGGGAAATCCATAGATTAGGTGTTATGAATAACTATGAGTGGTGGATGGAATCAGGCGCAGAGAGCAGGGTTCTGTCATTTATCAAATGTATTACACCGATGCAACCGGAAATGATCACGCCAACACACAGGGCGTATATAAGTTGCCAGTCCAAAAAAACAGGACAAAATAGACCAGAGAATAAAGATAAGAAAACAAATCACACCATCAAACACAGAGTAACAAAAAACAAGCCCACACAAATACCCAGCGGGCCTAGTGCCCTTAAATACCCTACAAACAAACCCTAATACAAAACAGGTGTACCCAATTAACCACTAACCAACACAAACGGAAAAGGAATCGATGGCAGCTAATAGGCCGGTGATGACGACCGCCGAGCCCCGCCCGAACAGGAAGAGGCACCCTCTTCAGCGAGGTTCGTAACATTAGGGCATAATTTATTTATTTCAACGAACTGTAACTCAGTAAAATCTTTGCAATTGTTGCATGTTGCGTGTATATTTTTGTTCAGTATATGGGTGACCTTTTGGAGAAGGTGTGTTTCTTGGAGCATTGCTATATCAACATGGTTTCTTGCTAGGATATCAAGACAGCTGGAATGCTTGATAGGAATATTAAGGCCTTTCAAATTCCATGAAAGAATAGCTAGTGCTGCCATTGTTTTTCTAAAAATGTAATTGTTATTTTTAGTGTTGATAAGCCGATGGATGGAAAATAAAAGCAGGACCCACACAGGGTCACTCCCCTGGGTCGCTCCCCAGCCAGAAGACCCTCTCTCTTTATAAATCGTTCCCACCTTCCCTGCCCCCCATTTCCCAGCCCCCTTTCTCTCTAGCCCTCAGTCCTCTCTGCCCAGTCCAGTGCACTATAATTACAGGGTTGTGATGGTGAGTGGCAGCCTTACATATTAATTATCTTAACCAGCTCTTTCTATTCAACCCCTCTCAATATTTGCTCTCCCCATCTCGTGCACTATTTTCCTCCCCCCTGTCTTTCTGTCTCTCTGGCTGAATCCAAAACCACTCCCTTCCCCCTCCATTTGTGCATTCACGCATACCTCCGCCATATGCATAAGTGTCTCAAAGCTGAGGGAGTGAACATTAGAGGGTATAGGGGCTAATTAGACCCTCCGATAGCCACTAAGCCAGCAAGGTTGCAGGCTTCAGAGCGAAGTGCTATCTCGACGTGCACCGCGATATGTTTAGAGTTTTCACAATTTGATACAAAAGAATGGATAAGCGTGCCTAATTATAGTATGTGCCACCTGTATTTGTTTATGTCTGATGTCGAGGCTTGACATGTAACAGAGGAAATACCTCCAAAATTAAATGTTTAACTGTTTATTGAACGCTTGTTTTATTATTTAAAAGTGGAACACTAATTGCATCATTCAAGTCACCATGGGACTAAACACCTCCCTCTGCAACTGGTTCCTGGACTTCCTAACGGGCCACCCCCAGGTGGTAAGGGTAGGTAACAATACATCCGCCACGCTGATCCTCAACAGAGGGGCCCCTCATGGGAGCGTGCTCAGTCCCCTCCTGTACTCCCTGTTCACCCACGACTGCATGGTCAGGCACTACTCCAAAACCATAATTAAGTTTGCAGATGACACAACAGTGGTAAGCCTGTTCACGACAATGACGAGACAGCCGATAGGGAGGAGGTATAATGGTCTTCTGATGGTGTAGGACCCTGTATAATCTGAGGCTGGCTCCTCAGCACTGGAGCTGGATGTGGCTATGCTAGTTTTACAATCAAGGCAACAGAAAGGGCTGAGAATACTGGTAACCATTGACTTATATAGTCACTGCTGGATGATGCAAATTGGTATGCCAATGCACGCACACACTCTCTCCCTCTTTCTTCATGCATGCACACATGCGGAACACACACACAGTGTATATTGGATAAACAGAGGGAGTCCAGTACGTGATGCTCAGGGGTAGTTAGTCTCAGCTGCAGGCAAGAATCCGGTTCTCCTGTCTGTCTGTCTGTCTGTCTGTCTGTCTGTCTGTCTGTCTGTCTGTCTGTCTGTCTGTCTGTCTGTCTGTCTGTCTGTCTGTCTGAGAAGATATTCGGTTGATAGAAGATACATCGGTAGCGTGGCGCTCCCTCATTCCAACCCACTATTGTCGGATCATATTTTGAGGGAACTATGTGCATCTAGCAAACAATGTCACTCCTCAACAACCAAGAACAGTCATGAGTATGGCCTCCAGGTGCAGGCGCCCGTCTGGGGTTGACACTGGCAAAGAAGACGAGGGGGTAGAGAGAGAGTTTATCGTGTGTGGTTTATTTCCACTTTTTAGTTGTTTTTTTTAGACATGTAGTATCAGGATAGTTCCAATCACTAGGTTTCATCTGACGAAGGAATCTAATGAAATAAAATCTGTGACCTTTTTTAAAAAAAAAATTGTGAATGAAAAGATGGTGGATAAGGTTTTGGGAAGCGTTGCACATTTTCTGGTGTCCGTCCGTCCGTCACCCCATCCCTGCACATCTGGCTTCAAGCATGAGAGAGGAGCACAAACATAAACAGTTGACACTCAAGAAAAAAGAACAGAGAAAACACAGACATAATCGTTAAATACACACAGTGGCGTACTCACATGCATAAACACACACGGAGTAATCAGGCAGCTGTCCTCATCACTCTATTTGATGTCCTGTAAGGTGTTGAGTCAGTGGGTAGTGGATATTTGTGTGTGTGTGTGTGCTTACGCACCTGTGTGTGTCCATCAGACAGCAGTTTAATCAACAGAGGCATGGAGTGGTGTCTCTTTGCCGTTCTCCAGGCTGGACTGTACACCACTTTCTCTGGCTGAAATTACTCACTCTGAGGGCTCAGCCAATGAGCTGAGAAATGAGACCATACTCACAGGCCACTAACTCACTATTAAAGTCAACTGCAGCTGACTAAGTCATAGACCTTTAATTAATTCTGAGGGTAAAACTAGTCCATTATCCCCTTTTCCTTGGAAACTATAAACTATTTATGCATGCAAGGTTGGGTGCGTCCCAAAAATGTGATGGTCATTTATTTTCCTTGACACCTTTATCTAAAGGATCTAATGGCAAATCCCCAGTTGCTGATTTGGGATGCATTTGAATAGTAGAACAGGAACACAGAAGCCACTTTATAGTATTTAGATGAACCCACTGTGTCCCATGTCCCTAATAGTTCAGCGATGTGACTCCATCCCTTCCCGGCCCAACACAGCAGTGAACACACTAAAAGGAGGACCGACAAACTCAGTGTCTGATCTCTGCTAAACCCCTGGCCAAGCCCTAATCCTGTCTGAATGATTTCTACCCCCTTCAGTCCTTATTAACAGGCAGGATGGAAACTCACCTCCCATCATGGAGCAGCGATATGGGGCTTAACTCCAGATCCTTGAATAATCCCTCAAAATAACTCTAGGCTAGAGAATTGCATACAGTGGCAATCTACTGGATTATCTCCCCCACCCAACCCCATCCTTCCATCCCCAAACATCTTGGATTCAAGATGGTGTAGCAGTCAGACGTCTTTGTCCTTGTCCTGTCGTGTCCCATGTGTATTTTAGATATATTTTTTCGCATATCCTTTTTTATATTTTTCTAAACATCAACTTCAAAATACTCTCCTGCAACCTGCCTCACTCAATGTGGTGTGGATCTGCTTTTTCTAAAGTATTTTTCTTTACTTTGGAACTGGAATCCCCCAACAGAAGCAGCCAGCTAACTTGCTACTAGCTAGTAGTCAGCTAACCACTGCTAGCGGTCCTCAGCTATCCTTTAGCTCCGAAAACTCTCGCCAATTTGCACAACGCGATTCAAACCAGAACATACCGGACCTATTTTCTCTCCATATCCCTGGAACCCTATCGCAAGCTCTGAACCTTTTTCACCTGGATCATTGCAGCTAGCTAGCTGCAATCCGAGTGGCTACTCCCGGCTAACGTCTCTGTCCCGAAGCAAGCACCAATTAGCCTGGAGCTAGCCCATTCTAGGCTCATCTTCCGGCTAGCTGAAGAGGTCCATCAGCCACTCTACAATACCTATTTTGCCAATTGGCCCGGACCCCTTTTACTGCCGGTACGGAGCTCCTTCACGACTGGACTACCGACGTAATCTGCCCGAGGGGGTTATTCAACTGGATCCTACATCACGACATCCCCTGAAGGCCCATCTGCTAACCTGCTAGCCGCAGCCCGCTAGCTGTCTATAGCATATTGGACTGTTAGCAAAATAGGTCCATCGGCCAATTTCTTTGGCCACTATACCTTTTTTGCCAATTGAACTGAACCCCTTTGCTATACGGTACCCTACTACTCCATCACGACTGGTCTATTCGACGTACCTGCACGAGGAGGCTATAACAGACTTCCTCCATCGCGACGTCCCTATAAAACGTGTTATGGCTTGGGGGCAGTATTTTAACATCTGGATGAGAAGTGTGTCCAAAGTAAACTGCCTGTTACTCAAGCCCAGAATCTAGGATATGCATATAATAGGTAGATTTGGATATAAAACATTCTAAAGTTTCCAAAACTCTTAAAATAATGTCAGTGAGTATAACAGAACTGATATGGTAGGCGAAAATCCATCCAGGAAGTTGGATATGTTTGATGTGTGTAGTTTTCAACTGCCTGCCTATACACTGTGTTGGGTTAGGACCCATATTGCCGTTCCTATGGCTTCCACTAGATATCAACAGTCTTTAGACATTGTTTCAGGCATGTACTCTGAAAAACGAGGAAGAATGAGACCATATTGTAAGTGGCATGCGGAATGAAGCAGAGCTCCTTTGCACGCTTGACCGATTGCGAGCCGTTCGTTGTTTTTCCTTTCTATTGAAGACGCTATTGTCCGGTTGAAATATTATCGATTATTTAGACAATAGACAACCGGCAACGGTGAGAGACTTGTTTCTGGAAAGGTGGGTTTTTAAAAGTAGAAGCTCAAATTGTTTGAGTATAGACCTGGATAGTAAGACCCAACTCTGCAGTAGATTGCAACTCCGCCCCCTTTGGCAGTTCTATCTTGTCGGAAACGGTTATAGGTAGGGATGGAAATTTCTGGGTTTTTGGTGGTCTTCCTAAGCCAGGATCCAAACACGGCTAGGACATCCGGGTTGGTAGTGTGCTAATGCAGTGAATAAAACAAACTTAGGGAGGAGGCTTCTAATGTTAACATGCATGAAACCAAGGCTTTAACAGTTACAGAAGTCAACAACATGTGGTTTTCTGGATTTTTTTCTCATTTTGTCTGTCATAGTTGAAGTGTACCTATGATGAAAATTACAGGCCTCTCTCATCTTTTTAAGTGGGAGAACTTGCACAATTGGTGGCTGACTAAATACTTTTTTGCCCCACTGTAAACTGAAATTCCGCAAACTATGAGTTTTTGCAACCAGGAAATGGCTGAGCGATTTCTGCACAGTTAATCTTTAAAGGGATAATCCACCGTCAGAATTTGTTTTATGAAAGTCTTGTCAATTTGGTGAAAGCTTAATGAACAGTGGGTAAAACAAAACATTTGCCCATGATTGAACTTTGTCGTGGAAATTTCCTGTATTACCAAATCATGAGAGAGCAAACTACACACAAGTCAGAGTCATATTATAAAGTCCATCTTTTAATCATATATGAGCTTCATCATAGCCCTGTGACTCTCAGATCAATTCAGTGTCTATAAATTAATTCCCTGAGAGTGTCAACATAATGGCAACTGAGATCCTTTATAGCAAAGATCCACCCCCTAGTCGACATGACAAACCACAAGTCTTAGGAAAACTGCACAAAGGAACAATTTTACTTGAGAGAGGAGTATCCCATAGCCAGACAGCATTAGCTATTAATTATTGGTCAGTTTGCTCTCTTAGACGAGGTTCTACTTCTCGTTCTTGGTACAACATAGTACCAAAACATTACCTCATCCAATGGCATATATCAATTGTCAATTCTAGATACTCTCATATCAAACACACCCCCTCCTGGACAAGATCACCGAGACAGTGAGCCTCTTAGGTCATATACTAAATCAAGATAAGGGCAACCTCAGGGGGGACATGTAATAGTTCCAGACACATTCCCATAAGAAGACAAGCCTGACCTTTCCCCTCTCTGGGGCCCAAGTAACTTTTACCACATAAGCATACTTATGAAAATTGATAAAACATCTTATTTATCAATGTTACCTAAAGAATTCTGATTCTGCTACCACAACTTCTAAGTGGTCCGTCTGAAAATCAGGAAATCGTGTTGGAACGCATCCTAGCTACATCATTTTTGTCACTGGAGAAAGGTGGTAACATATTATCATATTTCATAATGCTTTTAAAACAATTACCTGCACTCCAGATCGCCAAATCAACCAATAGATGGTATAGGCATTCTGGTCTAGAACACATCCATCCATTTATAACCTCATGACAAAGTATATACAGTACCAGTCAAAAGTTTAGACACACCTACTCATTCAAGGGTTTTTCTTTATGTGTACTATTTTCTACATTGTAGAATAATAGTGAAGACATCAAAACTATGAAATAACACATATGGAATCGTGTAGTAACCAAAAAGGTGTTAAACAAATCAAAATATATTTGAGATTCTTCAAAGTAGCCATCCTTTGCCTTAATGACGGCTTAGCATACTTTTGGCATTCTCTCAACCAGCTTGGTGAGGTAATCATCTGGAATGCATTTAAATTAAACAGGTGTGCCTTGTTAAAAGTTAATTTGTGAAATTTCTTTCCTTCTTAATGCATTGTGACAAAGTAGGGTTGGTATACAGAAGATAGCCCTATTTGGTAAAAGACCAAGTCCATCAATAAACGGCTTTCGATCCACCAGATTTGTACCAAACTAAAAGTGGCAGTAATAAAGCCTCTCTTGGAAAAACCAAACCTTGACCCAGAAAATATAAAAAAACTATCTCCCATTCCTCTCAAAAATTGTAGAAAAGCTGTTGTGAGGCAACTCACTGCCTTCGCGAAGACAAACAATGTATACGAAACGCTTCAGTCTGATTTAAGACCCCATCATAGCACTGAGACTGCACTTGTGAAGGTGGTAAATTACCTTTTAATGGCGTCAGACCGAGGCTCTGCATCTGTTCTCGTGCTCCTAGATCTTAGTGCTGCTTTTGATATCATCGATCACCACATCCTTTTGGAGAGATTGGAAACCCAAATTGGTCTACAGGGACAAGTTCTAGCCTGGTTCAGATCTTATCTGTCGGAAAGATATCAGTCTCTGTGAATGGTTTGTCCTCTGACAAATCAACTGTAAATTTCAGTGTTCCTCAATGCTCTGTTTTAGGACCACTACTGTTTTCACTATATATTTTACCTCTTGGTGATGTCATTTGGAAAAATAATGTTAACTTTCCCTGCTATGCGGACGACACACAGCTGTACATTGATGAAACGTGGTGAAGCCCCAAAATTGCCCTCCCAAGAAGCCTGTGTTTCAGACATAAGGAAGTGGATGGCGGCAAATGTTCTACTTTTAAACTCGGACAAAACAGAGATGCTTGTTCTAGGTCCCAAGAAACAAAGAGGTCTCCTGTTGAATCTGACAATTAATCTTGATGGTTGCACAGTCGTCTCAAATAAAACTGTGAAGAACCTCGGCATTACTCTGGACCCTGATCTCTCTTTTGACGAACATATCAAAACTGTTTCAAGGACAGCTTTTTTCCATCTACTGTCCGTAACATTGCAAAAATCAGAAACTTTCTGGCCAAAAATGATGCAGAAAAATGAATCCATGCTTTTGTCACTTCTAGGTTAGACTACTGCAATGCTCTAATTTCCAGCTACCCGGAAAAGGCACTAAATACATTTCAGTTAGTGCTAAACATGGCTGCTAGAATCTTGACTAGAACCCACAAATCTGATCATATTACTCAAGTGTTAGCCTCTCTACACTGGTTTCCTGTTAAGGCAAGGGCTGATTTCAAGGTTTTACTGCTAACCTTCAAAGCATTACATTGGCTTGCTCCTACCTATCTTTCCGATTTGGTCCTGCCTTACATACCTACACCTATGCTACAGTCACAAGACACAGGCCTCCTTACTGTCCCTAGAATTTCTAAGCAAACAGCTGGAGGTAGGACTTTCTCCTATAAAGTTCAATTTTTATGGAATGGTCTGCCTACCCATGTGAGAGACGCAGACTTGGTCTCAACCTTTAAGGCTTTATTGAAGACTCATCTCTTCAGTAGGTCCTATGATTGAGTGTAATCTGGCCTAGGAGTGTGAAGGTGAACGGAAAACGGCCTCTAACCCTATTACAGGGTCTGAGTCACTGGCTTACTGGTGCCCTTCCATGCTGTCCCTAGGAGGGGTGAGTCACTTGAGTGGGTTGAGTCACTGATGCGATCTTCCTGTCCGGGTTGGCAACCCCTCCTTGGGTTGTGCCATGGGGGAGATCTTAGTGGGCTATACTCGGCCTTGTCTCAGGATGGTAAGTTGTGTTTGAAGATATCCCTCTAGTTGTGTGGATGTGATTTGACAAAGTGGGTGAGGTTATATCCTGCCTGTTTGGCCCTGTCCAGGGGTATCATCGGACGGGACCACAGTGTCTCCCGACCCCTCCTGTCTCAGCCTCCAGTATTTATGCTGCAATAGTTTGTGTCGGGAGCTAAGGTCAGTCTGTTATATCTGGAGTGTTTCTCCTGTCTTATCCGGTGTCCTGTGTGAATTTAAGTATGCTCTCTAATTCTCTCTCCCTCTTTCTCGCTCTCGGAGGACCTGAGCCCTAGGACCATGCCTTTGGGCTACCTGGCCTGATGACTCCTTGCTGTCCCCAGTCCAACTGGCCGTGCTGCTGATCCAGTTTCAACTGTTCTGCCTGGGGCTATGGAACTGACCTGTTCACTGGATGTGCTATCTTTCCCAGACCTTCTGTTTTCAACTCTCTAGAGACAGCAGGAGCGGTAGAGATACTCTGAATGATCGGCTATGAAAAGCCAACTGACATTTACTCCTGAGGTGCTGACCTGTTGCACCCTCTACAAACACGGTGATTATTATTATTTGACCCTGCTAGTCATGTATGAACATTTGAACATCTTGGCCATGTTCTGTTATAATCTCCACCTGGCACAGCCAGAAGAGGACTGGCCACCCCTCTTAGCCTGGTTCCTCTCCAGGTTTCTTCCTAGGTTCTGGCCTTTCCAGGGATTTTTTCCTAGCCACAGTGCTTCTACACCTGCATTGCTTGCTGTTTGGGGTTTTAGGCTGGGTTTCTGTACAGCACTTTGTGACATCAGCTGATGTAAGAAAGGCTTTATAAATACATTTGATTGATATTATGGAAAGAACAGCTCAAATAAGCAAAGAGAAACGACAGTCCATAATTACTTCAAGACATGAAGGTCAGTCAGTACGGAAAATGTCAAGAACTTTTAACGTTACTTCAAGTGCAGTCACAAAAACTATCAAGCGCTAGGTCAAAACTGGCTCTCATAAGGACCGCCACAGGAAAGGAAGACCCTGAGTTACCTCTGCTGCAGAGGATAAGTTCATTAGACTTACCAGCCTCAGAAATTGCAGCCCAAATAAATGCTTCACAGAGTTCAAGTAACAGACACATCAACATCAACTGTTCAGAGGAGACTTTGTGAATCAGTCCTTCATGGTCGAAATGCTGCAAAGAAACCATTATTAAATTACACCAATAAGAAGAGATTTGCATGGGCCAAGAAACACGAGCAATGGACATTGGATCAGTGGAAATCTGTCCTTTGGTCTGGTGAGTCCAAAAAGAGATGTTTTGTTCCAACCACTGTGTCTTTGTGAGACAGAGTAGGTGAACAGATGATCTCTGCATGTTTGGGTCCCACCGTGAAGCAAGGAAGAGGAGGTGTGATGGTGCTTTGCTGATGACACAGTCTGTGATTTATTTAGAATTCAAGGCACACTTAACCAGCATGAACTTCTTGTTCACAAAATTCATGCTAATGTTCAGTTTTTGAGCTTAGCACCCAATTGACCTCCATTCACTCCTTGAAGGAAAGCTCTGTATCCAAGAATGCACCGCAAGGACCTTTGTCGACTTAATGGGCAATGTACACAATTAGCGTTAATACGATTCTAATGGAGTTTCCCCATCTCCTCAAAAGTATCTCTGTGGGAGAGCAACATTACTAAAGATTTTTATAACTACCTAAAATGCACCACAGCCTGTCACTTCCAATGGGAGCAAATTAATCATAGTGGGCAAAACAACCAAGGAGCTGTGCAGAGCCAAGCACAAGCTAGTGGGACACTATATTGGGGCTGTCTAGCATTTACTTGCATATTTCCGTTAGGGAATGCCTACTCCTACTCAGTGAAGTGCACATATGCAATAACTCAATTTGCCCTTGCACTCCTTCTAAACAACGCAATTGGCAAAGGGTAAAGTCTACAAAACACAGTCCACTATGTTCCAGATTCTAGTTTTGGAAACAGAAAACTGTATGGAGATCAAATGTTTAAAATAAATGAGAAAATGTGCATAATGTTAGCCAAAATCCATCTCACTCCATCTTCTCCCTCTACCAGCCACTGGGCTTCCTCTCGTCACCATATTTGGTAGTGAGTGAAAACACCAACCGGATGCTTCACATTTATACATCCGGTGAAATATCTGGCTCATTGTTCTATCTGTGACGTTACTCTGCTCTCACTCAGTGGCAGAGATGCTGTTTATAGCTCAGTGGCAGAGACCAACTGCAAGTTGAACTTGGTGAGTAAGACTCCTAAATTGATAATGCAGTTTGTTAAAGCTAGCTTCACATGCTGTTATGGACTTTGGTATTATTGTGTGTAGCTATGTTTTCTAGCTAGCCAGCCAGCCCAGAGAGAGAGAGAGAGCATTGCATTAAGGGTTTTGTAGTGGATTTGAGCTGCAACAGATTTCCATAAACAATTTTCACATTTCTACAAACCTTGTTAAAAAAACAAAATGATTGTTTGAACATTTGTTCACAAAATTGTTTTCACATAGTGTTATTTAACACTGTTAATCAATGGCATTAGAGGCTTGGGGTGGATTATCCCTTTAAACTGTGCTTTCCAGTTACACACTCTGTCTTTCAGGCACTTCCTCAGTGTCTAGAAGGGTTCCCTCTGCCACACTGACAACACCAGTTCTGCTCAATATCACAGGCACTTTGAAGCCATAGTAATGGCTGCACTTTGAAATGGCCTGACGATAAAACACCACCTCGTGTAACTGAACCCCCCCCCACGGCCTTAATCTTTATTAAACACCACCTCGTGTAACTGAACCCCCCCCACAGTCTTAATCCTTATTAAACACAACCTCGTGTAACTGAACCCCCCCACGGCCTTAATCCTTATTAAACACCACCTTGTGTAATTGAACCCCCCCACGGCCTTAATCCTTATTAAACACCACCTTGTGTAATTGAACCCCCCCACGGCCTTAATCCTTATTAAACACCACCTCGTGTAACTGAATCCAGCACGGCCTTAATCCTTATTAAACACCACCTCGTGTAACTGAATCCAGCACGGCCTTAATCCTTATTAAACACCACCTCGTGTAACTGAATCCAGCACGGCCTTAATCCTTATTAAACACCACCCTGATTAAACACCACTTGTGTAATTGAACCCCCACGGCCTTAATTGTGCCTTAATCCTTATTAAACACCACATTGTCAACGGCCTTAATCCTTATTAAACACCCCCACACCATTAATCCTTATTAAACACCACATTGTGTAACTCAACACCCCCACGCCATTAATCCTTATTAAACACCACATTGTGTAACTCAACCCCCCACACCATTAATCCTTATTAAACACCACATTGTGTAACTCAACACCCCCACGCCATTAATCCTTATTAAACACCACATTGTGTAACTCAACCCCCCCCACACCATTAATCCTTATTAAACACCACATTGTGTAACTCAACCCCCACACCATTAATCCTTATTAAACACCACATTGTGTAACTCAACCCCCCCACACCATTAATCCTTATTAAACACCACATTGTGTAACTGTAACTGGTTAGTCCTTGTTACACACCACCTCCCTAGCTCTGTGAAACAGGCATCAGATAGCTGGCAGAGAGAGAGCAGGTTAAAGAGGGGGGGCCAGTGGGTAGGGGCCATTGATGTCCATAGCAATCTGGCTGGTGTGTGTCCAGGACCGATGTGAGACATCACACAGAAAAGTTGTGGAGAAACTTTAAAATATCTGCTGAAGTCTGTCGGTGTAATAAGTTCAAGCAGGCTGTGGCGCCTACCTGCTGCGTGTGTGCCACTCACAGGCCCCTTTCAAATGTAAATTGTAATTTTTAAAATCTTTTTTAGACGCTGTTATCCAGAGCAACTTACAGGAGCAATTAGGGTTGTGTGCTTTGTTCAAATACTGCCCTCTGTCAATCACACCACCACAGCAGGGCACACACATGCTCTAAAACCTTTCATAATAGCCATGAAAACACGCACGCCTACACACATTCACACCAGAACTCAAACTCGCACGTGCCCACCTGCATTAATTCTCAATCACTCACACACATGCTCACCTGTCACACACACAACAACTCAGTTACACGTGCACACACACACACACACACACACAACCCACCAATGCTCTCACAATAATTCCACCCACCCCGCAGTCACACAGTCAATTACAGCCACAATCCCTCAAAAGACTCCGGTTTTGTCTCCATCCCAAACTGCCGTGGTGACCGGCTGCCATATGTTGATCTGTTCTCAGCAGGAGCTGACAACTAAAACCTCCAGTTAACCTCAAACAAACCTCTGGGGAACAGAACCACTGACAAACACTAGCGCATATGTATGCATGTAGGGAACGTATCAATGTGTATAAGTATATATATAATATAAGTGCATTCGGACAGTATTCAAACCCCATTCATTTTTCCACATTTTGTTATGTTACAGCCTTATTCTAAATTATATTCAAATAGTTTTACCCCCCGTCAATCTACACACAACACCCCACAATGACAAAGCAAAAGCAGTTTAGAAATGTTTGCTCATTTATAAAAACTCAAACACATTTACGTAATTATTCATACCCTTTAACTCAGTACTTTGTTGAAGCACCTTTGGCAAGGATTACAGCATTGAGTCTTCTTGGGTATGATGCTACAAGCTTGGCACACCTCTTTTTGGAGAGTTTTTCCCCATTCTTCTCTGCAGGTCCTCTCAAGCTCTGTCAGGTTGGATGGGGTGCGTCGCTGCACAGCTATTTTCAGGTCTCTCCAGACATGTTCGGTCGGGTTCAAGTCCGTGCTCTGGTTTGGCCACACAAGGACATTCAGAGACTTGTCCTGAAGCCACTCCTGCGTTGTCTTGGCTGTGTACTTAGGGTCATTGTCCTGTTGCACAATGGACCTTGTGGTGGAATTATTGTAATCAAAAGGAGAGAGACTTAAGATTTTTTCAAAACAATCAAACTTGACTATTTATTAGTTCAGTAATGGAGGTGGTCAGTAATCACCCCTGGAGGTGATCCCGGAGAACTCAACCAGCTGGTTTACTGCAGTAATGGAGGTGGTCAGTAATCACCCCTGGAGGTGATCCCTGAGAACTCAACCAGCTGGTTTACTGCAGTAATGGAGGTGGTCAGTAATCACCCCTGGAGGTGATCACTGAGAGCTGGTTTAAGCCACAGCATTTTATAGCAAAGTCCATCCTCCTTCAGTCTACATGACACACAACAGATGTATGGAATGGGTAACAAGGTTAAGATTTGAATGAAAGATACTGTCTGCAGTGAATGCAGTGAATTAATAATCTGCTGTAAAAACAGGAGAAGTCATTGTGTAGAGAGCAGTCTCTGGTCCCCAACTCCATACTGGAACCATCACTCCCTGGTACCATATAGAACAGAAACATTAACTCATTGTGTAGAGAGCAGTCTCTGGTCCCCAACTCCATACTGGAGCATCACTCCCTGGTACCATATAGAACAGAAACATTAACTCATGCTCTGGAATGCCAAAGACATGGTAGATCTTCCAGAGGCCCATCCTCAGAACACACACAGATGAGCGTTCTAACAACCCCGTATTCTGTTGCATAAAACAAATCGAATTTTTAGTCACATGCGCTGAATAAAAATCATTTGATGCAATAAAAGTATTATAACATAATCTGATCCTGACAACTCTCCCAGTCTCTGCTGCTGAGAAACATCACCACAGCATGATGCTGCCATCACCATGCTACACCTTAGGGATGGTGCCAGGTTTCCTCCAAACGTGACGCTTGGCATTCAGGCCAAAAAGTTAAATATTGGTTTCATCAGACCAGAGAATCTTGTTTCTCATGGTCTAAGTCTTTAGGGGCCTTTCGGCAAACTCCAAGTGGGCTGTCATGTGCCTTTACTGAGGAGTGGATTCCGTCTGGTCACTCTACAATAAAGGCCTGATTGGTAGTGCTGCAGGGAAGGTTCTCCCATCTTCAGAGGAACTCTAGAGCTCTGTCAGAGTGACCATCAGGCTCTTGGTCAACTCCCTGACCAAGACCCTTCTCCCCCGATTGCTCAGTTTGGCCGGGCGGCCAGCTCTAGGACGAGTCTTGGTGGTTCCAAACTTCTTCCATTTAAGAATGATGGAGGCCACTGTGTTCTTGGGGACCTGCAATGCTGCAGAAATGTTTTAGTACCCTTACCCACATCTGTGCTTCGACACAATCCTGTCTCGGACCAATACGGACAATTCCATCGATCTCATGGCTTGGTTTTGTTCTGACATGCACTTTCAACTGTAGGATCTTATAGACAGGTGTGTGCCTTTTCAAATCATGTCCAATCAATTAAATTTACCACAGGTGCACTCCAATCAAGTTGTAGAATCATCTCAATGATGATCAATGGAAACAGGATGCACCTGAGCTCAATATTAAGTCGCATATCAAAGGGTCTGAATACTTATGTAAATAAGGTATGTTTTATTTTTATTAGATTTGCAAACATTTCTAAACCTGTTTTCGCTATGTCATTATGGAGTATTGTGTGTAGATTGAGGATTTATTTTTATTTAATCCATTTTAGAATAAGGCTGTGGCGTAACAAAATGTAGGAAAAGGGGTCTAAATACTTTCTGAAGGCCCTGTATAATACACCAAATAGTGTATTCCTCATGGACGTTGCCCCGACAACCATTCATTCTGCACGACTGTATACCAGGGTACAGGATGCATCAGTCACTTTTATACAGTGTGTGTGTGTGTGTTTGCATACGGAAAATGAATTAATAAAACCGTCAGGTATAAAGCACAATTACTTTTATTAGACGTGGGGGAAAGAACTATCCCAGTTTTCATTAAGTTACTTGATTGAGTGCGAAAAATATGAATTACAGAAAAAGAGGGACCTAAATGAAAAACGGATAAATAAAGCAATAGGCAATGATGCTGACAGCATCAGAGGTGGTTAAAGACCGATGCTGACAGCATCAGGAATATTTGTAAAATGATGCTGACAGCATCAGAGGTGTTTATAGAAGGACAACTCCACTGTAACATCGAGACCGATGTATAAAATGTATGTCAAACAAAAAACAATGATTGCAAAGTTAAACTAATGATACAGGTCTGCACAAGGACTACTTTTAACAATTTCCACAGAACATTTGACAAAAAGGCAATTACTTGAAGAACAGTGCAGATGCAAAGTTTGGTAACAGAACGACAGTTTGTGCTGTCTGCCCCATTTCCACTGGCCCTCTACCTTGTCCTCCTGCCCCATTTCCACTGGCCCTCCTGCCCCATTTCCACTGGCCCTCTACCTTGTCCTCCTGCCCCATTTCCACTGGCCCTCCTGCCCCATTTCCACTGGCCCTCTACCTGGTCCTCCTGCCCCATTTCCACTGGCCCTCTACCTTGTCCTCCTGCCCCATTTCCACTGGCCCTCTACCTTGTCCTCCTGCCCCATTTCCACTGGCCCTCTACCTTGTCCTCCTGCCCCATTTCCACTGGCCCAACACCTGGTCCTCCTACCCCATTTCCACTGGCCCTCCACCTGGTCCTCCTGCCCCATTTCCACTGGCCCTCCACCTGGTCCTCCTGCCCCATTTCCACTGGCCCTCCACCTGGTCCTCCTGCCCCATTTCCACTGGCCCTCCACCTGGTCCTCCTGCCCCATTTCCACTGGCCCTCTACCTGGTCCTGCTGCCCCATTTCCACTGGCCCTCTACCTGGTCCTCCTGCCCCATTTCCACTGGCCCTCTACCTGGTCCTCCTGCCCCATTTCCACTGGCCCTCTACCTGGTCCTGCTGCCCCATTTCCACTGGCCCTCCTGCCCCATTTCCACTGGCCCTCTACCTGGTCCTCCTGCCCGATTTCCACTGGCCCTCTACCTGGTCCTCCTGCCCCATTTCCACTGGCCCTCTACCTGGTCCTCCTGCCCCATTTCCACTGGCCCTCCTGCCCCATTTCCACTGGCCCTCTACCTGGTCCTCCTGCCCATTTTCCACTGGCCCTCTACCTGGTCCTCCTGCCCATTTTCCACTGGCCCTCCACACCCCTTCATCTGGTGCTCCTGCACCCTTTTTCCACTAGCCCTTCGCCTGGTCCTCCTGCCCACTTTCCACTGGCCCTCCACCTGGTCCTCCTGCCCACTTTCCACTGGCCCACCTGCCTCTTTTCCACTGGCCCCCCACCTGGTGTTCCTGGCCCCTTTCCACTGGCCCTCCACCTGGTCCTCCTGGCCCCTTTCCACTGGCCCTCCACCTGGTCCTCCTGCCCGATTTCCACTGGCCCTCCACCTGGTCCTCTTGTCATATCTTTTTTATTCGTTGAGATGACTATTTTGTTTTTATGAATGACTGCCGCCCGCTGCAAAGCCAATTTCTCCTTGGAGTCCCCAAAATGCATCCTGACTGCCTGAAAGTAATCACTGATCTGACTGGGTAGGTGAGTGCAATTAAACAGAAACTTTGCCTTCATCTAGCCACCTTTCAATCCCACATATTCTCCTCAAGGAAGGAGAGAAAAGGTCTCCCAACACTTTCACCTGGATCACTCCCTCCATTCCTCCCACCTTCTCCCCAGCCCCTCCCTGTCCCACCCGTAACTCTATAACAAACCTATCCATCCCTCTCCCCAGCCCCTCCCTGTCCCACCCTTACCTCTACAACAAACCTATCCATCCCTCTCCCCAGCCCCTCCCTGTCCCACCCTTACCTCTACAACAAACCTATCCATCCCTCTCCCCAGCCCCTCCCTGTCCCACCCTTACCTCTACAACAAACCTATCCATCCCTCTCCCCAGCCCCTCCCTGTCCCACCCGTACCTCTACAACAAACCTATCCATCCCTCTCCCCAGCCCCCTCCCCGCTCATCCCCTTGCCTGGTCCTTCTAGTACTCTTTTCTTGAGGTGGTCCAGCTTGTCGCTGGCTAGCGCCCCCCTGAGGGCAGTGAAGAAGGCGTAGTAGTGGGCCGTGTTGTGGAGCATGAGCAGTACTCCAGCCAGCAGCTCATTGGTCACCAGAAGGTGGTGTAGGTACGCCCTCTGGTGGTTCCTGCAGCAGTAGCAGCCACACCCCTCCACCAGGGGACTGAAGTCCTCTCTGTACCTGGAGAGCAGAGGGTCACACACACCCAGAGTGACACACACGCGCACACAGATGAAACAGGAACACACACACATTCCTTAGAATAGAGTGAGAGGGACAGAGGCACACGTGCATACACAAACTGGCACAAACACTAATGGACACAAACCTATTATCTTTCAGGTTGATCTCAAAAGGAGTCATCTTGGTCTGGTCTTCTTGGGGATTATCGGTTCCATTCTTCTGACCTATAGCAGTTTCGGACTTGTCCAACTCCACAACTGCCAAAATACACACCAATCAAATCAATCTCTTTGGCCACACCCATTCAACTAGACCAATCTGATCCATTTACTAAACCCACACATTCCAAAGTCCATAGCAGTCAGATCATGTCCTAAAACCATACATCCTAAACCAATTATGGCCCATTGTGTTCCAATTTCACGATCTTCTCCTTTCCCACAAAGTAATATCAGTATTTGCTGTATTCAAGGCCCCGTCCAAAAACCCACAAAAGCATCCCCCCACACACAAGGGAAATTCCTCACCCAACAGCTTCATTAAATTGTTATCAGGCACTTCCATCTAAAGGTCAACTGAAGGGCAAACAGAATGATCCAGTCAGTGTGACAGAGAGAGTGCGAGCGAGAGTTAAAGGTGAAAACAAGAGTGGAGAGAACAACAGGATGGGGGGGGGCAAAGGAGGTGGGAAAAGAGGTGAAAAATGGAGAGGAGAGAAAGCGCGAGAGACAAGTCAGGTCAGGAGGGAATGATATTAAAGAGAGGGAAGATGAGTTTGACAGATGGAAGGAGAGAGGGGGAAAAAGGGATGGAGGGAGAGAGGGAGAGTAAAGAGAGGGATGGATGGAGAGTGAATAGAAGGAGTGATCTGAAGAGCAAGGGGGGATAGCGAGAAGGAGAGAGAGAGGGCAAGGATGGCAGGTGGTAAGACTGTGGTGCCAGAGAAGAGGAATATTGGGCTGAGGGCTGTGACACCACCTCCCCACAGAGCCCTCCAATTAGCTGAGGGGGGATTTGGATGCTGTCTCCTCATTCGCTGATGGACCCCAGTCCTGTCCTAACACTCACCTCCAGTGAACCTCGTTACACTCCCCCGTGCAGAATCGATTAGTGCTATCTGATACTTAAATCGGTCTGATCCTCAACTTCTGAATCTGTTACTTTGGGCTGATATAAAAACTTTTACAGTTCTCCCGCGGGAGGCTTCAATTTCCCCCAGGAACACTTTAATCATATTGTGTTTTCTTTTCCTTTATCAGAGATTAACGGCAGGGCATTATTTAATTGTTATCGGTTTACTGGGTAACAGTGAGATCGTTCATTGATTTAATTTCACCATCTGACCCGTTGGGTTTGTGTCTCCACCCATTTATTTGATTTAACCGAGGGCTAGAAAACGCATAAGGCATCTCATCCCCACAAACGTCTCTATTTATCTTGTTCACACACACAGCAAGGGACACAATTATAAATAAAGACACTTTCTATCATATTCACACAGTAATTAAAAAACACACACACACATACACTCGCTGGTCTTTGCTGCCATAATTCTCAGTGGTATTGAACTGGAAGCTGGTTGGGAACAAAGTTTGTTGATTAATTCATGATGTTAAGCCAAAGAAGCCTCTGTTCAACAGAGAGATCTGTCTACAGTGGCAGACGGATCCGAGTGAATTACAGACTGCTGTACTCCCTGCGGTGAGGGAAAAGCCCAACGCCCCATGACTCTTAACTTCAAAATCCTCCTCATCTTCATACTGATTAACATCAATTATCTTCAACAGCGTGATCACAGCCTTCGCCCATGAGAGCCCACTGTAATGTTTAATCATGTGCAGTGCCTTGCAAAAGTATTAAGTTGGCGGTTTTCCTATTTTGTTGCATGATATCCTGTAATTTAAATTTATTTTTATTTGGATTTCATGTAATAGACATACACGAAATAGTCCAAATTGGTGAAGTGAAAAGCAAAAAATAAAACACAGAAAAGTGGTGTGTGCATATGTATTCACCCCCTTTGAAGCCCCTAAATAAGATCTGGTGCAACCAATTACCTTCAGAAGTCACATAATTAGAACTACCCATCCCGGATCCGGGAGAATTGTCATCAACTACACTAATTAGCATAGCGCAACGGTCAAAAAAATCTTACTAGAAAATATTCATATTCATGAAATCACAAGTGAAATATAGTGAAACACAGCTTAGCCTTTTGTTAATCACCCTGTCATCTCAGATTTTGAAATTATGCTTTACAGCCAAAGCAAGACAAGCGTTTGTGTAAGTTTATCGATAGCCTAGCATAGCATTATGTCCAGCTAGCAGCAGGAAGCTTGGTCACGAAAATCAATCAAATTAAATCATTTACCTTTGATGAGCTTCAGATGTTTTCACTCACGAGACACCCAGTTAGACAGCAAATGTTCCTTTTGTTCCATAAAGATTATTTTTATAGCCGAAATACCTCCGTTTCTTGTCCACGTTTTGTTGAAATCCACCGGAAATTGCGGTCATGAAAACGCCGGAAAAAAATCTAAATTAGATCCATAATATTGACAGAAACATGGCAAATGTTTTTTATAATCAATCCTCAAGGTGTTTTTCAAATATCTATTCGATAATATCAACCGGGACAATTGGCTTTTCAGTAGGAGCGAGAGGAACAATGTCCGCCTTTGTCTATTACGCACAAATCACTCAGAGCCACCAACAGACCACTGATGCAATGTTGTCGTTCACGCTCATTTTTCAAAATAAAAGCCTGCAACTATGTCTAGTGGCTGTAGACACATTAGGGAAGCCATAGAAAAGGGAATCTGGTTGATATCCCTTTCAATGGGCGATAGGGAGGCATAGGAACAAAATAAGAGTCACTTCCTGATTGGATTTCTCTTTCCTTCGCCTGCAATATCAGTTCTGTTATACTCAGACAATATTTTGACAGTTTTGGAAACTTGAGTGTTTTCTATCCTAAGCTGTCAATTATATGCATATTCTAGCATCTTGTCCTGAGAAATAGCCCGTTTACTTTGGGAACGTTCTTTTTCCAAAAATGAAAATAGTGCCCCCTAGTTTCAAGAGGTTAAATAAAGTCCACCTGTGTGCAATCTAAGTGTCACATGATCTGTCACATGATCTCAGAATATATACACCTGTTCTGAAAGGCCCCAGAGTCTGCAACATCACTAAGCAAGGGACACCACCAAGCAAGCGGCACCATGAAGACTAGAGGTCGACCGATTATGATTTTTCAACGGCGATACCGATTATTGGAGGACCAAAAAGGCAGATACCGATTAAATCGGACCCTTTTTTTCAAATAGATTTGTAATAATGACAATTACAACAATACTGAATGAACACTTATTTTAAGTTAATATAATACATCAATAAAATCAATTTAGCCTCAAGTAAATAATGAAACATGTTCAATTTGGTTTAAATAATGCAAAAACAAAGTGTTGGAGAAGAAAGTAAAAGTGCAATATGTGCTATGTAAGAAAGCTAATGTTTCAGTTCCTTGCTCAGAACATGAGAACATATGAAAGCTGGTGGTTCCTTTTAACATGAGTCTTCAATATTCCCAGGTAAGAACTTTTAGGTTGTAGTTATTATAGGAATTATAGGACTATTTCCCTCTATACCATTTGTATTTCATTAACTTTTGACTATTGGATGTTCTTATAGGCACTTTAGTATTGCCAGTGTAACAGTATACAGTGCCTTGCGAAAGTATTCGGCCCCCTTGAACTTTGCGACCTTTTGCCACATTTCAGGCTTCAAACAAAGATATAAAACTGTATTTTTTTGTGAAGAATCAACAAGAAGTGGGACACAATCATGAAGTGGAACGACATTTATTGCATATTTCAAACTTTTTTAACCAATCAAAAACGGAAAAATTGGGCGTGCAAAATTATTCAGCCCCCTTAAGTTAATACTTTGTAGTGCCACCTTTTGCTGCGATTACAGCTGTAAGTCGCTTGGGGTATGTCTATCAGTTTTGCACATTGAGAGACTTTTTTTCCCATTCCTCCTTGCAAAACAGCTCGAGCTCAGTGAGGTTGGATGGAGAGCATTTGTGAACAGCAGTTTTCAGTTCTTTCCACAGATTCTCGATTGGATTCAGGTCTGGACTTTGACTTGGCCATTCTAACACCTGGATATGTTTATTTTTGAACCATTCCATTGTAGATTTTGCTTTATGTTTTGGATTATTGTCTTGTTGGAAGACAAATCTCCGTCCCAGTCTCAGGTCTTTTGCAGACTCCATCAGGTTTTCTTCCAGAATGGTCCTGTATTTGGCTCCATCCATCTTCCTATCAATTTTAACCATCTACCCTGTCCTTGCTGAAGAAAAGCAGGCCCAAACCATGATGCTGCCACCACCATGTTTGACAGTGGGGATGGTGTGTTCAGGGTGATGAGCTGTGTTGCTTTTACGCCAAACATAACGTTTTGCATTGTTGCCAAAAAGTAAATTTTGGTTTCATCTGACCAGAGCACCTTCTGTTTGGTGTGTCTCCCAGGTGGCTTGTGGCAAACTTTAAATGACACTTTTTATGGATATCTTTAAGAAATGGCTTTCTTCTTGCCACTCTTCCATAAAGGCCAGATTTGTGCAATATACAACTGATTGTTGTCCTATGGACAGAGTGTCCCACCTCAGCTGTAGATCTCTGCAGTTCATCCAGAGTGATCATGGGCCTCTTGGCTGCATCTCTGATCAGTCTTCTCCTTGTATGAGCTGAAAGTTTAGAGGGACGGCCAGGTCTTGGTAGATTTGCAGTGGTCTGATACTCCTTCCATTTCAATATTATCGCTTGCACAGTGCTCCTTGGGATGTTTAAAGCTTGGGAAATCTTTTTGTATCCAAATCCGGCTTTAAACTTCTTCACAACAGTATCTCGGACCTGCCTGGTGTGTTCCTTGTTCTTCATGATGCTCTCTGCGCTTTTAATGGACCTCTGAGACTATCACAGTGCAGGTGCATTTATACGGAGACTTGATTACACACAGGTGGATTGTATTTATCATCATTAGTCATTTAGGTCAACATTGGATCATTCAGAGATCCTCACTGAACTTCTGGAGAGAGTTTGCTGCACTGAAAGTAAAGGGGCTGAATAATTTTGCACGCCCAATTTTTCAGTTTTTGATTTGTTAAAAAAGTTTGAAATATCCAATAAATGTCGTTCCACTTCATGATTGTGTCCCACTTGTTGTTGATTCTTCACAAAAAAAAATACAGTTTTATATCTTTATGTTTGAAGCCTGAAATGTGGCAAAAGGTCGCAAAGTTCAAAGGGGCCGAATACTTTCGCAAGGCACTGTAGCTTCCGTCCCTCTCCTCCCTGGGCTCGAACCATCAACACAACGACAACAGCCACCCTCGAAGCAGCGTTACCCATTCAGAGCAAGGGAAACAACCACTGCAAGGCTCAGAGCGAGTGGCGTTTGACACGCTATTAGCGCGCGCTAACTAGCTAGCCATTTCACTTTACACATTACACAAGCCTCATCTCGGGAGTTGATAGGCTTGAAGTCATAAACAGCGCATGCTTGACGCACAACGAAGAGCTGCTGGCAAAACGCAAAGAAAGTGCTGTTTGAATTCATGTTTACGCGCTTGCTTCTGCCTACCACCGCTCAGTCAGATACTTAGATACTTGTATGCTCAGTCAGATTATATGCAACGCATGGAAACGCTAGATCTAGTAATATCATCAACCATGTGTAGTTAACTAGTGATTATGATTGATTGTTTTTTATAAGATAAGTTTAATGCTAGCTAGCAACTTACCTTGGCTTACTGCATTCACGTAACAGGCAGTCTCCTTGTGGAGTGCAACGAGAGAGGCAGGTCGTTATTGCATTGGACTAGTTAACTGTAAGGTTGGATCCCCTGAGCTGACAAGGTAAAAATCTGTCGTTCTGCCCCTGAACGAGGCAGTTAACCCACTGTTCCTAGGCCGTCATTGAAAATAAGAATGTGTTCTTAACTGACTTGCCTAGTTAAAAGGTATAAAATAAAAAATGATAAAAATCTGCAAATCGGTGCCCAAAAATACAGATTTCCGATTGTTATGAAAACATGAAATCGGTCCTAATTAAATCGGCCATTCCGATTAATCGGTCAACCTCTAATGAAGACCAAGGAGCTTTCCAAACAGGTCACGGACAAAGTTGTGGAGAAGTACAGATCAGGGTTGGGTTACAAAAAAATATCTGAAACTTTAAACATCCTATGGAGCACCATTAAATATCCCTTATTAATAAATTGAAAGAATATGGCACCACAAACCTGCCAAGAGAGGGCCGCCCACCAAAACTCACGGACTAGGCAAGGAGGGCATTAATCAGAGAGGCAACAAAGAGACCAAAGATAACCCTGAAGGAGCTGCAAAGCTCCACAGCAGAGATTGGAGTATCTGTCCATAAGACCACTTTAAGCAGTACACTCCACAGAGCTGGGCTTTATGGAAGAGTGGCCAGAAAAAAGCCATTGCTTAAAGAAAAAAAATAAGCAAACAAAAGGCATGTGGGAGACTCCAAACATATGGAAGAAGATAACCTGGTCAGATGGATGAATAGATGCACACTCAAGTAAATTTTTAAAATGTATTATTTCTTGTTGGTTTCATAATAATAAATATTTTGCATCTTCAAAGTAGTAGGCATGTTGTGTAAATCAAATGATACAAAGCCCCCAAAAATGTATTTTAATTCCAGGTTGTAAGGCAACAAAATAAGAAAAATGCCAAAGGGGGTGAATACTTCGCAAGCCACTGTACATTTTCAAATCAATGCAACGAGCGTACTGGGATTAGTATCAATCCCACACAAATCATTAACCTAACGTCAAAGAGGTCATTTTAACACTGACTGTCACGTTAGTCACTGACCACATCACACACACGACGAGTCTGACACAGGTTCTGAAAGGTCCGGATAGACGTAACAATATAATGCTACAGGCTTAGGCAGACCTACAATCAGGACCAGAGGACGTTTCTCCTTCATGACAACACCTATCCAGTGTTTCAGAGCTGTAACCACTGTAGCAAAACAAGGTAGTGAAAGGGGCTGAGGGGCCAAATGGAACGGGTCCATGGTTCTGACTGTACTGTATCACAGCTGTCCATGGTTCTGACAGTACTGTATCCCACCTGTCAGTGGTCCATGGTTCTGACAGTACTGTATCACAGCTGTCAGTGGTCCATGGTTCTGACAGTACTGTATCACAGCTGTCAGTGGTCCATGGTTCTGACAGTACTGTATCACAGCTGTCTGTGTGGAGCAGGCCCATGGTTCTGAATGCACTGTATCCCACCTGTCAGTGGTCCATGGTTCTGACAGTACTGTATCACACCTGTCTGTGTGGAGCGGGTCCACGGTTCTGACAATACTGCATCACAGCGGTCAGTGGTCCATGGTTCTGACAGTACTGCATCACAGCTGTCAGTGGTCCATGGTTCTGACAGTACTGTATCACAGCTGTCAGTGGTCCATGGTTCTGACAGTAATGTATCACAGCTGTCAGTGGTCCATGGTTCTGACAGTACTGTATCACAGCTGTCAGTGGTCCATGGTTCTGACAGTACTGTATCACAGCTGTCAGTGGTCCATGGTTCTGACAGTACTGTATCACAGCTGTCTGTGTGGAGCAGGCCCATGGTTCTGAATGCACTGTATCCCACCTGTCAGTGGTCCATGGTTCTGACAGTACTGTATCACACCTGTCTGTGTGGAGCGGGTCCTCGGTTCTGACAGTACTGCATCACAGCGGTCAGTGGTCCATGGTTCTGACAGTACTGCATCACAGCTGTCAGTGGTCCATGGTTCTGACAGTACTGCATCACAGCTGTCAGTTGTCCATGGTTCTGACAGTACAGCATCACAGCTGTCAGTGGTCCATGGTTCTGACAGTACTGTATCACACCTGTCTGTGTGGAGCGGGTCCATGGTTCTGACAGCACTGTATCACACCTGTCAGTGGTCCATGGTTCTGACAGTACTGTATCACACCTGTCAGTGGGCCATGGTTCTGACAGCACTGTATCACACCTGTCAGTGGTCCATGGTTCTGACAGCACTGTATCACACCTGTCAGTGGTCCATGGTTCTGACAGCACTGTATCCCACCTGTCAGTGGTCATGGTTCTGACAGTACTGTATCACACCTGTCAGTGGTCCATGTTTCTGACAGTACTGTATCACACCTGTCAGTGGTCCATGGTTCTGACAGCACTGTATCACACCTGTCAGTGGTCATGGTTCTGACAGTACAGCATCACACCTGTCAGTGGTCCATGGTTCTGACAGTACTGTATCACACCTGTCAGTGGTCATGGTTCTGACAGTACTGTATCACACCTGTCAGTGGTCCATGTTTCTGACAGTACTGTATCACACCTGTCAGTGGTCCATGGTTCTGACAGCACTGTATCACACCTGTCAGTGGTCCATGGTTCTGACAGTACAGCATCACACCTGTCAGTGGTCATGGTTCTGACAGTACAGCATCACACCTGTCAGTGGTCCATGATTCTGAATGCACTGTATCACACCTGTCTGTGTGGAGCGGGCCTACGGTTCTGACAGTACTGCATCACAGCGGTCAGTGGTCATGCTTCTGACAGTACTGCATCACAGCAGCTGTCTATGTGGAGCGGGTCCATGGTTCTGACAGTACTGCATCACAGCTGTCAGTGGTCATGGTTCTGACAGTACTGCATCACAGCTGTCTGTGTGGAGCGGGTCCATGGTTCTGACAGTACTGCAACACAGCGGTCAGTGGTCATGGTTCTGACAGTACTGCATCACAGCTGTCAGTGGTCCATGGTTCTGACAGTACTGTATCACAGCTGTCAGTGGTCCATGGTTCTGACAGTACTGCAACACAGCGGTCAGTGGTCATGGTTCTGACAGTACTGCATCACAGCTGTCAGTGGTCCATGGTTCTGACAGCACTGTATCACAGCTGTCAGTGGTCCATGGTTCTGACAGTACTGTATCACACCTGTATGTGTGGAGCGGGCCCATGGTTCTGACAGTACTGTATCACAGCTGTCAATGTGTTCTCAAAACATCAAAAGTAGCCAGCAGAATGAAAATAATTTAATTGGGTGGCATCTGATGCACCCCCATTTGTTTAAGTAATTCAAGTAGCTGGTCACATAAGGGTTAGTAGTCAGCTATTTGGTGCTTATGGAACACACAGACCTGTTGGGGGTACCTGTACACCTGTACCTGCTGCCTCTGGGTCAGTGGTTATGTTGAAAGGGAAGGTGAGAGCACAGCCTCGCTCGGTCACCTGGAAGGGGAAGAAGCTCTCAAACAGGTCCACTCCCGCCTCCACGCACGCCAGCACCTCGTCTGGCCGCCCCACACCCTGCAGCAGCCTGACAGACAGAAAGAGGGAGGCAGGCGGGCAAACAGACAGAAACGGATTACACTGTTGATCAATGATTGAATTACCAGACAAACTGAAAGACTCTTACCCATCACTTATCTATCAGTGTTATCCCTGAAGCACTACAGATGCAGCATCTCTCCCTCTTGCTCACACACACACACACACCAAAATCAATACAAAAACTGAACATCCATACACAGAACACATGCATGCTCATAGCAGACAGAAAAAAACAGATTGCACCCCCATCTTCCTGAAACCCATTCCCCCCTTAACCCACCTCAGTCTCAAAATCACTCACTTCCCCCCCCTCACTCTCTCTACTCCACTGCCTCGAGTTTCCAGGGCCAAACTAATTTACCATCCCATAATGATGGCCAGGGGTAGGGAGTGGATCTCCCAGCACCAACACAACCCAGGGGCAGGCTGACCCAGCACAGGCCCGATGGAGCCTCTTTTCATTATGGAAACGCAGTATAGCCCAAAGGGAGCGTCTGGGGGTCTCTGATACCACCTGCAGCACCACTGTCTCTCTCCACTACTCCTTCTCCACCCCAGAGCCCCAGTCGGCCCCCTCACCTCCAGGATCAAGGAGGAATAGGACAGAGGTCTCCCCACCACCGGGGCACTGGGAAGCAGGCTGAGTTCAGTGGGGAGTCTACTCTCTAGCCAGACCAGTATTCCCAGTGCAGCTGGAAGAAGAGTTTGAATGGGGTTGCCATGGCTCCCAGGAGGGAAGGCAGGGGTTGCCATGGTTTCCTGGAGATTCTGAGTGAGCATTATGAGCGCAGAGTGATGGAAGGACAGAGGGAGGGGTGTTCGTCTTCCTCTTAGTCTCCCACTGTGAGAGTAACAGCAGTCCACTAGGGGGTTTTAGGGTTGAGTGTGTGTGGGGTTGAATTTAATAATAGTGTATAATATGGGGGGTGTGGGTCGCTGTGTTTTCACCAGGGGTTGGAATTGAAATTATTTTTCCAAACATTTGTTCGTTAAGTTCCGTTCCACTGTTCCGACCTGCAAAATAAAGTCCAGAACCAGTACCGGTTATATAGTTTCTTTGTTACATTAGCTCAACCTTAAATTACTTCACCAATGAGTTTGGATAGAGCAGCTTGCTATAAGCGGGCAAGTTATAGTTTTTTAGTCATGGGCGCTATCGGCTGCCTAGGCTATAGTTGTTTACATGCGCTATGGACAGACAAGTGTAGGGCGCGAGATATGACTGAAATTTTGAAGGTGGGGAGAGAGAGGGTGGACGAGGGCATTGTTATGACATGCATTATCTGAACTAGGCCCACAGAAATATACCTAGGAAGTGGCGGCTTCTATGAAGGAACTTTGAATGTCTTTACACTGCAGAGACTTGGCTTGGTGTTGGAACAGGGTCGCTAACAAGTTTGTGTGTGCACAGCGGCACAAGAATTAAAAACATGTCTTACCTTTTCGTAGTTAATAAATCCAATGTGAAACGTGTTAACTATAGCATCCGTAACTAGCATGGAAAAAGTTAATCAATTTCTCTCTAATTAAAAATCACTCCCTAATTTCGGACTCACACTTGTAACGTCAGTAGGCTACCTTGGCCTAAGCTTCGGCGGGGGGGCAGGTAGCCTAAACACGCACTGACAAAGAATTTCAGCTAGCAGGCAGACACTGGAACACGTTTCTGAGTGACGGACTGAGGGCTTTGCATAGGCGTCTTGTTGCGTTTGTTTTGGTGAAACTGACAAAATGCCTGGAATGTAAGTTATTAATCTGTTCTCATGCTTTTAAAATAGCGGTTCTGTTCCAGAACAGTATAGACCACTTTTCTTCCTGGTTCTGATTCTGTTCCTCTAAAAATGTATTTATTTTTCAGTTCTGTTCCCTGAACTGTTTCCAACCCCTGGTTTTCACAGGTGTCACATGATCACTCAATTAGAGACATTACTTGGTCAGTCAGTCCTCTCTCCTCACCTGGTCCCTGCTGTACATTCTAAAATTGGTCTGAGTGGAGAGAGGGAAGAGCCAGACTGCAGATGAGACAAAGAGGAGTGGAGAGAGAGAAGAGCCAGACTGCAGATGAGAGACAAAGAGGAGTGGAGAGAGGGAATAGACCGACTGGAACAGAGGAGAGAGGAGTAGAGATGGAGATAATTAAAAAGTGTTAAAGGAGGTATGGATTGTTTTTGAAGAGTATCCTGCTTTGGGGGGTGGAGTGAGGGAAGGAGAAACACAAATAATTGGTGCTGTAAGGGGAGGAGGAGTGAGTCAGGGAAGGAGAGAGAGTGGGAAGGTGCATTCATATTTAGGGTTTATGGGCATGTAGGTGTAAGAAGGGTAAAATCTGGCAACTGGAGTTGGTGTGGAGGGGCACTTAAACCTGATATTGGGCTAGATTTCGCTAGCTAGAGCGTATGAAGCGTTAATGGGCAGGGTTGCCAACTCGGTAGCTTTGATCTATGTTATTGTGACATTTCAGATTCCTGACACCAACTTTTCTTCCCTCTGAAAAAGATTAGCAACATATTCAGATACTTTTTTTAAGGCAGCCTCAGTTTTTCCTCTGAGAGATGTTGATAGATTTACCAACTAACTTTTACTGCCGTGAAGCAGCCGAGAAGAGGGAGAGAGAGAGAGTGGGAGAGAGCAGCTGCCTGAGGCAGAGCTGCAGCACACACACAATGTGCTGACAAAGAGCACATCGTTCTGTTTTGACAGTTTAGTCATAATAAACAAAACATAGTGGGATATGTCATTCCTGCCAATGCCCCCTACAGAGGGAGCTGTTATGTCACAAGCTATAGACCCCTTTCCAGTACACAACACACTGATGTCACGCACAGATGCGAGCAACTCTTGGCTGCAGTGAGGGAGCCATCTGCACCCATTCCACAGATTTACGTTTTTATTACTTTAAACAAAATAACCTTTTGGGGTTCTCACATGATTAAAATGTTTTGATTATTGCTTAAACATTAGCTAAGATTATATTTGGTTGTTATCTTCGCAAAATAACTATTTTGGATGCAGCATTTGTTAGCTAAAATGCTAACGCTCAATGACATTGGCTGTAACAAAAGCTCGCCAATGTGTTTTTTAAGTATAATTCAGTTGATTTGCGATTATGATGCAAACATTATACAGTGCTCAAAAAATAAAGGGAACACTTAACTTCTTGCGACTCTCAAACCCGGACCCGCGAGCGTAATCATCGCCTCAAACTAATTAGCATAACGCAGCGGACATAAATCTTCCTAGAAAATCTTCCTATTCATGAAAATCACAAATGAAATATATTGAGACACAGCTTAGCCTTTTGTTAATCACACTCATTTCAGATTTTCAAAATATGCTTTACAGCCAACGCGAGACAAGCATTTGTGTAAGTTTATCATGGCACAATGCTATGCTCTGCTAGCAGCAGGCAACATTTTCACGAAAATAAGAAAAGCTATCAAATTAAATAATTTACCTTTGAAGAACTTCGGATGTTTTCACTCAAGAGACTCCCAGTTAGATAGCAAATGTTCCTTTTTTCCAAAAATATTATTTTTGTAGGCGAAATAGCTCCCGTTTGTTCGTCATGTTTGGCTGAGAAATCGACCGGAAAATGCGGTCACTACAACGCCAAACTTTTTTCCAAATTAGCTCCATAATATCGACAGAAACATGGCAAACGTTGTTTAGAATCAATCCTCAAGGTGTTTTTCACATATATATTCTGCGGGAGACATCATGTGACCACTTGCTAAATGTGGTCCCTTACGGCTATTCTTCAACATAAATGCGTAAAAAGACGTCACAATGCTGTAGAAAGCTTAAGCTCATTCGTAGCCCATTCACAGCCATATCAGGAGTCATTAGCATGAAGCGCTTTCAAAAAATGCAGCAGTTCCTGATTGTTTTTTTATCTGTGTTTCTCCTGTAACATCAGTTCTGTTGCACTCACAGACAATATCTTTGCAGTTTTGGAAACGTCAGAGTGTTTTCTATCCAAAGCTGTCAATTATATGCATAGTCGAGCATCTTGTCGTGACAAAATATCCCGTTTAAAACGGGAACGTTTTTTATCCAAAAATGAAAATACTGCCCCCTAGTCACAAAAGGGGAATTACAAATCAAATCAAATTTTATTTGTCACATACACATGGTTAGCAGATGTTAATGAGAGTGTAGCGAAATGCTTGTGCTTCTAGTTCCGACAATGCAGTAATAACCAACAAGTAATCTAGCTAACAATTCCAAAACTACTACCTTATAGACACAAGTGTAAGGGGATAAAGAATATGTACATAAAGATATATGAATGAGTGATGGTACAGAGCGGCATGGGCAAGATACAGTAGATTGTATTGAGTGCAGTATATACACATGAGATCATTATGTAAACAAAGTGGCATAGTTAAAATAGCTAGTGATACATGTATTACATAAAGATGCAGTAGATGATATAGAGTACAGTATATACATATACATATGAGATGAATAATGTAGGGTATGTAAACATTATATTAGGTAGCATTGTTTAAAGTGTTTAAAGTGGTACACAATGGTACACAATGTAACTCCAAGTCAATCACACTTCTGTGAAATCAAACTGTCCACTTAGGAAGCAACACTGATTGACAATAAATTCCACATGCTGTTGTGCAAATGGAATAGACAACAGGTGGAAATTATAGGCAATTAGCAAGACACCAATAAAGGAGTGGTTCTGCAGGTGGTGACCACAGACCACTTCTCAGTTCCTATGCTTCCTGGATGATGTTTTGGTCACTTTTGAATGCTGGCGGTGCTTTCACTCTAGTGGTAGCATGAAACGGAGTCTACAACCCACACAAGTGGCTCAGGTAGTGCAGCTCATCCAGAATAGCACGTCAACGCGAGCTATGGCAAGAAGGTTTGCTGTGTCTGTCAGCGTAGTGTCCAGAGCATGGAGGCGCTACCAGGAGACAGGCCAGTACATCAGGAGACGTGGAGGAGGCCAACAACCAAGCAGCAGGACCGCTACCTCTGCCTTTGTGCAAGGAGGAGCAGGAGGAGCACTGCCAAAGCCCTGCAAAATGACCTCCAGCAGACCACAAATGTAAATGTGTCTGCTCAAACGGTCAGAAACAGACTTCATGAGGGTGGTATGAGGGCCCGACGTCCACAGGTGGGGGTTGTGCTTACAGCCCAACACCGTGCAGGACGTTTGGCATTTGCCAAAGAACACCAAGATTGGCAAATTCGCCACTGGCGCCCTGTGCTCTTCACAGATGAAAGCAGGTTCACACTGAGCACATGTGACAGACGTGACAGAGTCTAGAGATGCCGTGGAGAACGTTCTGCTGCCTGCAACATCCTCCAGCATGACCGGTTTGGCGGTGGGTCAATCGTGGTGTGGGGTGGCATTTCTTTGTGGGGCCGCACAGCCCTCCATGTGCTCGCCAGAGGTAGCCTGACTGCCATTAGGTACCGAGATGAGATCCTCAGACCCCTTGTGAGACCATATGCTGGTGCGGTTGGCCCTGGGTTCCTCCTAATGCAAGACAATGCTAGACCTCATGTGGCTGGAGTGTGTCAGCAGTTACTGCAAGAGGAAGGCATTGATGCTATGGACTGGCCCACCCATTCCCCAGACCTGAATCCAATTGAGCACATCTGGGACATCATGTCTCTCTCCATCCACCATGTAGCACCACAGACTGTCCAGGAGTTGGCAGATGCTTTAGTCCAGGTCTGGGAGGAGATCCCTCAGGAGACCACCTCATCAGGAGCATGCCCAGGCATTGTAGGGAGGTCATACAGGCACGTGGAGGCCACACACACACTACTGAGCCTAATTTTGACTTGTTTTAAGGACATTACATCAAATTTGGAACAGCCTGTAGTGTGGTTTTCCACTTTAATTTTGAGTGTGACTCCAAATCCAGACCTCCATGGGTTGATAAATTTGATTTCCATTGATCATTTTTGTGTGATTTTGTTGTCAGCACATTCAACTATGTAAAGAAAAAAGTATTTAATAAGAATATGTCATTCATTGAGATCTAGGATGTGTTATTTTAGTGTTCCCTTTATTTTTTTGAGCAGTGTATTAAGCAGGACATTCATGCAATCTTTAAAATCCAATTATAATCCAAAAGTAGTGTGAAATACAGTCATAAGCAAATAAATAGGAAATATTAAGAACTCCCATTGCCCTTGTGCAACAACTTCTGCACATTGCCCTTGTGCAACTATTTTTTCTAACACAGAAAGGAGTCTGTGATGCATCCATGTAGTGCCTATGAAGAGTTTTTGTATGCTATATAGCCTTTATAAGATGAACATTTGTTTACGGGTGGACCACGCACACACACCTGGGTTTGTCCTCAGGCAGCTCCTTGATGACGGCGGTGATGAGCTGGGTCCGGAGGTGTGTCTCCATGGCTGCAGTATGGAGCCCGTCCAGACAGAATCCTCCTACTGGCCGCTTGGCCGTCTCCCTGGCCGACCGCACCCTCTCCTCCAGCACATCTCCTCCCTCCACCACCCCCAACACCTCCACCCCACTCAGCTCCTGGAGACCACAGAAAACGAAAGACAGGGTTCATACACATTTTGACATGGAATTGTATGACTTTTCACCAAATTTCCATGACCAACGATTGACGGCGTCTATGTACAGAAGGTATAAAAAAGTAAGCGTAATGTGATGTCGACACTGGGAGGCTGCTCTCTGATTCCATGAACCATCTCCTGTCTCTGAGCAAGGCACCTCGCACAAAGTAGAATACCTGTTAGGCAACTGTATAAAACATGTGGTCAACCCTCAGACTGGAGAGCTACTGGGTGTGCAGGTTTCTGATCAAGCCCTGCTCAAAACACGTCAGAGACAGTTTATCAGGGTCGGTTGAGCAGCTTACTTCTAAAGTGTAGTTCGCTAGAGGAGGACAATAATAAAAGCATGTACACCCATTGGCTATCCTGGAGGATGGTTGACCACCCTTGATGTAAAACATTGCAACCAATTATTATTATTTTTTTTAAGTGAGTCACTCATTCAATATATTATAGATAAAGAATCCACACATTTTCTTCAGTCATATTTGGCTACCTTAGAAGTGTTTACTTTGCAGGCTGACTAGCATCTATTGAGTTACAATGCCTCAAACTGGATGGCCAAATCAACTGGAAGTATCTACAAAACAAGATCCACATAATCCAAAAAATATGGTACATCTCACAAATTTTCCTAAAATGAAATGTTCCCGATTCACAAATTATTCTGATTCACATGATTCAATTCAACCGAACCCCAACTAATACAATGGCAAAATGAATTGTTCGTTTCATTTAAAAAATATTGACATGAATCATATAATTAGTTCAAAAAAGTAAATCAACTTTGCATTAATTTTTATTTAACTAGGCAAGTCAGTAATTTTTTATTATTTTTTTATATACATATATATGTTTTACAATGATGGCCTACCAAAAGCCCTCCTGTGGGGCTGGGGGATTAAAAATAAAATAAAAATATTGGACAAAACACACGACAGTGTGGCCTTATTCACAAGTGTCATAAAGTTGGCCTGGGGGTAGGTTTATGACAGTCATAAATACCTCTTCCCCCTTTTCCCTCTCTCTACCCTACTGATGTGACATTTGAAAAACCCTTGGTTAACATAGAGATTCTGGGAACATCAGAAGGTGGGGGGAAATGAACTAGATTCTGGTAATCCAACCAATTGAACATATGTACTTAATGAATATGATGTCAGTTCGGTTGTCATCTGAGACATTCTCATCAATGATAGGATGACAAACTCTACAGTGGAAAGTCTGCACATTGTAGTTATCGGATTCACATGGAATTGTTGTTCAATTTAAATGTTTGAATATAAAATTATTGGTGAAGAGATTAAATGTAATTTTAGCTTCCAAATGAGAGATTTGGGTTTTCATAAGATTAGGGCTCTGCTCAATCAGTGGCCCGACCCTGTGAAAAGACATGGGTTATAAAACTTTTCAAACACACCCTTCTCGTTCCACTATATAAAGCCTTGACGAAAATGTAACCTCCTGTTCCAAGTATGTGAGGTGTGCAGCCTCTGCGTTAAAAGGACTAACATGTCAACTACAGCACTAAGCCAACCTCAGCATGAGCTTTGGTTGCGAATGGTATGAACTTTGAACCCTTATTCACTTATTCATATCTGTTCTGTCCTGGGACGTTTTCCTTTATGACATAATTTGTAATCAAGGTATAATTCATTCTGTGTATATGTAATTCTGTGTGATTCGTTGGGTATTTAGTAAATAAATAATTAAACCCAATTTTGTATTGCTGAGTCAACTTGTTAGCCAGGGTTCGTGAAGATAACCAAGAATTTACAACTTTCAGATGAGACTGAATTAAGGTGACGATTAATATTGACTGCTATTGATGTAAAACATTACTAGATCTTTAAGAGTTTATTTGGATGATAACAATATATAATATAATATAAATATTATTTTGTGGTTCCCCGACTCTCTAGTTAATTACATTTACATGATTAGCTCAATCATGTAATATTAATCATGGAGAAAGGATTTTATAGAATAGCATGTCATATCACTTAATCCAGCAAAGCCAAAGACACGACACAAGTGTCAGTGGTTTTTTGGGACATTGACATGACAAACATGTATAGCTTAACGGTTAACTAGAGGGTACAAAAAACAGTTGAAGTCAAAAGTTTACATACACTTTAGCCAAATACATTTAAACTCAGTTTCACAATTCCTGACATTTAATCCTAGTAAAAAATCCCTGTCTTAGGTCAGTTAGGATCACCACTTTATTTTAAGAATCTGAAAATGTCAGAATAATAGTAGAGAGAATGATTTATTTAAGCTTTTATTTCTTTCATCACATTCCCAGTGGGTCAGAAGTTTACATACACTCAATTAGTATTTGGTAGCATTGCCTTTAAATTGTTTAACTTGCTTCAAACGTTTCGGGTAGCTTCCCACAATAAGGAAGTATGCTTGGGGTCATTGTCCATTTGGAAGACCGATTTGCAACCAAGCTTTAACTTATTGAGATGTTTCTTCAATATATCCACATAATTTTCCTGCTTCATGATGCCATCTATTTTGTGAAGTACACCAGTCCCTCCTGCAGCAAAGCACCCCCACAACATGATGCTGCCACCCCTGTGCTTCACAGTTGGGATGGTGTTCTTCGGCTTGCAAGCCTCCCCCTTTTTCCTCATTATTGCCAAACAGTTCTATTTTTGTTTCATCAGACCAGAGGACATTTAACCAAAAACTACAATCTTTGTTCCCATGTGTAGTTGCATACTGTGTCTATCTTTTTTTAATAGCGGTTATGGAGCAGTGGCTTCTTCCTTGCTGGGCGGCCTTTCAGATTATGTCGATATAAGACTAGTTTTACTGCGAATATAGATACTTTTGTATCCGTTTCCTCCAGCATCTTCACAAGGTCCTTTGCTGTTGTTCTGGGATTGATTTGCACTTTTCGCACCAAAGTACATGCATATCTAGGAGACTGAACGCGTCTCCCTCCTGAGCGGTATGGCGGCTGCATGGTCCCATAGTACGCAAGTATAAGCACCATCGTTTGTACAGATGAACGTGGTACATTCAAGTGTTTGTTCAAATTGTTCCCAAGGATGAACCAGACTTGCAGGTCTACAATTTTTTTCCTGAAGTCTTGGCTGATTTCTTTTGATTTTATGGAATTTTCCAAGCTGTTTAAACCCGTTTGGGCTAGTGGGCAGCATTTTCACTTTTGGATGAAAAGGGTGCCCAGAGTAAACTGCCTCCTACTCAGTTCCAGATGAGAATATATGCACATTAATAGTAGTATTAGATAGAAAACACTCTGAAGTTTCTAAAACTGTTTGAATGATGTCTGGGAATATAACAGAACTCATGTGGCAGGCAACAACATGAGAAAAAAATCCAACCAGGAAGTGAGAAATCTGAGGGTTGTAGTATTTCAACTCAGCACACTATTGAAGATTGGTCATGTTGCACTATATCCCACTTCCTAAGGCTTCCACTAGATGTCAACAGTCTTTAGAACGTTGTTTCAGGCTTCTACTGTGAAGGGGGGCTGAATGAGAGGGGAATGAGTCAGGTGTCTGGCAGAGAGCCATGGGCTCGAGACGTGCGGTCATGAGAAAGTTACCTCTCGTTCCATTGCTTTTATACAAAGGAACTCTCCGGTTGGGACATTATTGAGGATTTATGATAAAAACATCCTAAAGATTGATTCTATACTTCGTTTGATATGTTTCTACGACCAGTAATATGACTTTTTTGACTTTTCGTCCGACCTTTCCGCTGGACTTGCCCGCGCCTCGTGAGTTTCGATTAATTTACTAAACGCGCCAACAGAAGGAGGTGTTCGGACATAAATTATGAACTTTATCGAACAAATCAAACATTTATTGTGGAACTGGGATGCCTGGGAGTGCATTCTGATGAAGATCAAAGGTGAGTGAATATTTATAATGCTATTTCTGACTATTGTTGACTACACAACATGGCGGATATTGCTTTGGGCTCTGAGCACCGTACTCGAGATTATTGCATGGTATGCTTTTTCCGTAAAGTTTTTAAAAAATCTGACACAGCGGTTGCATTAAGGAGAAGTGTATCTAAAGTTACATGTATTATAGTTGTATCTATTATCAATATTTATTATGAGTATTTCTGTAAATTGATGGGGCTCTCTGCCAACTCAATGCATGTTTTGGAACTACTGAACATAACACGCCAATGTAAAATTAGATTTTTGGATTTAAATATACACTTTATAGAACTAAACATACAGGTATTGTGTAATATGAAGTCCTATGAGTGTCATCTGATCAAGATCATCAAAGGTTAGTGATGAATTTGATCTATATTTCTGCTTGTTGTGACAACTCTCTTTGGCTGGAAAAATGGCTGTGATTTTCTGTGACTTGGTGGTGACCTAACAAATTCGTTTCTGGAGCTTTCGCTGTAAAGCCTTTTTGAAATCAGACACTGTGGCTGGATTAATGAGAATTGTATCTTTAAAATGGTGCCTAATACTTGTATGTTTGAGAAATTTGATTTATGAGATTTCTGTTTTTTAAATTTGGCGCCCTGCAATTTCACTGGCTGTTGGCGAGGGGTTCCCGTTCCCAGACAGGTTTAAAGGCAGTCAACTTAGTGTATGTAAACTTCTGACCCACTGGAATTGTGATACAGTGAATTATAAGTGAAATAATCTGTCTGTAAACAACTGTTGGAAAAATTACTTGTGTCGTGCACAAAGTAGATGTCCTGTCCCGACTTGCCAAAACTAAAGTTTGTTAACAAGAAATTTGTGGAGTGGTTGAAAAAAATAGTTTTAATGACTTCAACCTAAGTGTATGTAAACTTCCAACTGTATGTTTTGAATAGTCTACCTACCTAGTTAGTCTGTTCTCTATCACATTTTATAGGCCTACTACCTGCTGCTGCTGAATTGTCCGACTGTCTATATCTCTCCTTGAGCAACAGCCCACTCGTCTCACACAAAACAGACACACTTTGTTATTCCGAACCTGGCTGATATGTTTATTTGACTGTTAAAATATATAACTGTGAATAAATAAATTACATTAAACAGAAATGTAATTCATTTGGACTTTTCCGAACCTTTTCAGATTTTTATTTTAAAATTAAATTACTTTTCCAGGATTTTCATGACCGTACACACACTGGAAAGGGTGAGAGAGAGAGAGATATGTTGACAGTAAAAGTAGCCCGTGTCTTACAGTATACTTATAAATGACTGCCACACCCCATGTAGGTGAAGCTTTTAATTGAATTTCTCTAATATTGGGAGCATCATCATGGCCTTGTGTGAGGCTACAGCAGCATCAGTCCCAGACAGACCTGTGTTTTGTGGTGGAGCAGCAGACACTCATCCAGGTGGGACAGGGTGCGGTCCACTGACTTGCGGACCCTCTTGCGAGAAGTGTTGATCTGCCAAGTCTCTCCGTCTGCCATGCTCTGGTACAGGTCTGGCTGGACAGCCTTCTGAAGAGCCATGAACTTCGCAACCGTCAGCTCGATACGACCGCCACTGCCCCACACAGACACCGTCTGGAACAAACACAGACAGTGTTAGCACAGATGGAATAATGAGCCAGATAATTCACTGGATGTATAAATGTGAAGCATCCTCTTGGCGTTTCCTCTCAGTACCAAATATGGTGATGAGAGGAAGCACAGTGGCCGGAAGTGGGAGAAGTTGGAACAAGAAGGGTTTTGGCCGACATTCTGCACATTTCCTCACCGATAAAACATTTGATTTCAATAAAGTTCTCTGTTCCCAAAGCTATCTTGGTATACAGTGCCTTTGGAAAGTATTCAGACACATTGACTTTTCCCACATTTTGTTACATTACAGCCTTATTATCCTTAAAATGGATTTGCAGATGTATTACAAATTAAAAACACCTTACTTACATAAGTAATCAGACCCTTTGCTATGAGACTCAATTGATCTCAGGTGCATCCTGTTTCCATTGATCATCCTTGAGATGTATCTACAATTTGATTGGAGTAAACCTGTGGTAAATTCAATTGATTGGACATGATTTAGAAAGGCACTCACCTGTCGATATAAGGTCCCACAGTTGATAGTGCATGTCAGAGCAAAAACCAAGCCATGAGGTGGAAGGAACTTTCCGTAGAGCTCTGAGACAGGAGTGTGTCGAGGCACAGTTCTGGGGAAGGATACCAAAACATTTCTGCAGCATTGAAGGTACCCAAGAACACACCGGCCTCCCTCATTCTTAAATGGAAGAAGTTTGGAACCACCAAGAATCGTCCTAGAGCTGGCCGCCCGGCCAAACTGAGCAATCGGGGGAGAAGGGCCTTGGTCAGGGAGATGACCAAGAACCCGTTGGTCACACTGACAGAGCTCTAGAGTTCCTCTATGAAGATGGGAGAACCTTCCAGAGGGACAACCATCTCTGCAGCACTACCAATCAGGCCTTTATGGTAGAGTGGCCAGACAGAAGCCACTCCTCAGTAAAAGGCCTGCTTTGAGTTTGCCAAAAGGCACCTAAAGGAGTCTTAGACCATGAGAAACAAGATTCTCTGGTCTGATGAATCCAAGATTGGCCTGAATGCCAAGCGTCACATCTGGAAGAAACCAGACACCATCCCTATGGTGGCAGCATCATGCAGTGGGGATCTTTTTCAGTGGCAGGGACAGGGAGACCAGTCAGGATCGAGGCAAAGATGAACGGAGCAAAGTACAGAGAGATCCTTGATGAAAACCTGGTCCAGAGCGCTCAGGACCTCAGACTGGGGTGACGGTTCACCATCCAACAGGACAACGACTGTAAGCACACAGAAAAGACAACACAGGAATGGCTTCAGGACAAGTCTCTGAATGTCCTTGTGTGGCCCAGCCAGAGCCTGGACTTGAACCGGATCAAACATGTCTGGAGAGACGTGAAAATAGCTGTGCAAGGACTCTCCCCATCCAACCGGACAGAGCTTGAGAAGATCTGCAGAAGAATGGGAGAAACTACACAAATACAGGTGTGCCAAGCTTGTAGCGTCATACCCAAGAATACTTGAGGATGTAACCGCTGCCAAAGGTGCTTCAACAAAGTACCGAGTAAAGGGTCTCAATACTTATGTAAATGAAATATTTCCTGTTTTTTAATTTATTTTTAAATACATTTGCAAACATTTAAAAAATAAAAGTTATTGCTTTGTCATTGTGGGGTAGAGTTGTGAGAATTTTTTAATACATTTTAGAATAAGGCTGTAACGTTATAATGTGGAAAAAGTAATGGGGTCTGAATACTTTCCCGAATGCACTGTAGTTATAACAATCTGTTGTTAGTGTCAACTCTGACACATACAACTACACACACAATCACACTTTACTCCCAGAAATGTAAAGCATTTAGACAGACTCCAATGCTTAGTCTAAAAAATGTTTTTTTTTGCTGGATAAGTAGAACCTCAAACATGACCTCTGACCTTGTTGGTGATGTGACCTGGGGGGCATGAGGTTGCAGGGTCATGGAGGGAGCAGTACAACACCGTGTCATGAAGACCTGTGAAAGGTCAACCACAGTATTAAAGCATGCATAACACTGCATTCATCCTACTACAGAACAGACAGCACAGCCGGTCCAGTAGCATGAGTAAAAGACGCATCGACTAATAGTCTACACAGCAACAGGAGGCAGATATATAGACTTGTTGGTAATGTCAGATAGTTAGTTCATTCTGTTAAATATACACTGGAAGCCATGCAAGAGAGGAGGCGTGGCCTTAAGAGGCTAGCTGTGAGAGAAGATCAGGTGACAAAACCAGAACCTAAACAAAAACAACAAGCACTGGCAGGCGGTGGCGCACTCACTTTTAATTACCCAATCAGGTTACTCCCTCCCTGCCCGCCTCAAGACACAATGTAATAATTCCCTGCGTGTGAACAAGTGCTGGGACGCTAATTACATTTTCTCATTTCAACTTGGCTTGCCCAGGGGCAGGAAACAGCTCAGTGGTGCCACACTACAGCCAGCCATCTCTGTTAGAGAGTGATGACTTTTGACTTTCCTACATGAGGACTGTTTCAAAGCCATTTGGGACTTATGAAGCATACATTCGGAGCTCTTAGAAAGGGCTAAGGCCGATTGTGCTTTTCAACACTGCACTTCTGCCTCATCCAACACTGCTTTCGGGTTAAGCTGAGACAAAATGTATAGAAAGTTCTGTAGATGTGTTCATGTTAAAAACTAAAGACACTTTCACTTACATTAATGAAAGTTTGGTCACTCAGTAGAGCATGTCTAATATGATATGCTCTAAGCATATGAATGCATGACATGTTTCGACTTTCCTACTGCAACGGCGCAGACAGTAGATGTAGTGAGGGGGTGGGTATAATTTGTGGAATGTTCCAACAGGAATCTGTTTCAAAAACTTGGTAAATTACAAGGTTGCCAACAAACAACGCATACAAAGTTGTATAGGGGCAGAATAAGATACCGGGTAGGGTGTGGGCTAATTCATTAAGTTTTTCACTCTTTCCACTCTCTGGTAGCCTATGGACAAACATTAAGAATAAGCTACATGGTGAATTGATGCCTATTTGGCAGCTAGTTTGCTAGGTGAATTGAGCATGCTACTTTGTATGCGTTGCTTGTTGGCAACCTTGTACTTTACCAAGTTTTTGAAACAGATTACTGTTGCAATGTTCCACAAATTATATCCACCCCTAGTGAGGCATAATATCAACAAGAATAGCCAGTGCCAACCTGCAAACTTCCTGACTCCCTCCTTGAACTCCTCCAATACTTCCTGGTGTTCCGCTCTAAAGGAAGTACACACAAAGCAAATACTTTAAATACTATTTTGATCTGTGTGTCAGAGAGACAGGGAAAGAGTGTGCTAAGAGGCTCTCACAGTGTGTTCAGGGTGAGCTGTGTGACAGAGGGCAGGTTGTTCAGTGTGTGCAAAGTGTCCTGGGTGAGGTGTGGCACGGTGCCGCAGCGGGTGTACAGCAGGCACCCCGGCACCTCTATGGAGTGCTGTCCTGCCCTGCCCAGTCCCGTCAGCACACCTAGCCGACAGCCCTGCACCACCATGGACAGCTCCAACTTCATCCTGCCTGACAGACAGAGGAGCGAAAAACGGGGGATGATGACATATGATGAAAGAGAGTGGGCTTGTTTTACATCGATATTTTGACTGACTGATCTACAAATAATAATGAGTAGTAGATCGGTCAGTCAAAATATACCCACAATGCATCACAGATTTGATGCCCTCTAACACGCAAATGTGAAATATGGAGTATTGACATTTGTGGTGCAAGTAGAAAGGTATATTATAAGCATATAATAGAACATAATAGAAACGGATGATTCCAGCAATTAACAGATGTTTACGGTTTAAAATGTCTGTCCATACGTACTATGGCCAAAATGGGAAAACTGGCTAGCTTGACGATGTTGTTAGCATTCGCTATCACTACTGTAGGCAAATTCAGTGGCGTTTTTAATAGCCCAGCATAATAAATGTTTACATTTGTCTGATTTTCGAAAACCTAGACAAAGCTCAACAGGATAAAGTAACGTTTTCATATTTTCAAAACATAGTAATTGAACATTAAGCATCTTTCGCTTACCAGGAACCAAAGCACGTGAAAACTACACGTCGCGAACTTATGAATGGCGCACGCACTCCAGTCACTTCCATTATGCGTCATCATTTTCGGAGCTTGCAGAGAGAGGGTCGTCACTATTTAACAAATCCCCATTCATAATTATGGCTGAAGCCAGCCTATTTGTACAATTTATCTTATTAAAATCTGTTGCTGCCCCTAACCTAAACATAAATTGAGACTAAAAAGCACATTTTAGTTTCCATAAATGTGTATGATATTTTGACTTTGTGGCTGTGGTAAACTAGTGACAATTTGCAGAACTCTCGTTACAAAACATAATTTGCTGTTGAATAGACAGAGTGTGTGCATACATTATAACATCTGCAAACTCTTTCTGTGGGACTATGATAATGCTGTGTGGACTTTTGCAAATTCAATCAAGGTTGATTTAGGGTATATTTTTTACAACACAGTCAAACGTTCAACATTTGGGGAGGGATCCAAAGTTACTATAGTTACCAAAGAGACGCTTCTGTTGACAAAACGTTGGAATGGGATTTGTAGTTTACTAATGCCACTGTCAAGCAAACAGTGCGTTTGAGAAACGTGGCTATTGACTACATTACCAAGGCATCTCGTTCTATGTTCAGCGCACTAGCAAACAGCAGAACAGCATGGAGCTAGCTACATCACTTTTGGATTAGCTTCAGATACCTATTTCAGTGAAAAATTTGACTTCTAACTAAGTATTTTTTTTTGCTGTAAGCGTAGCTAGTGCTATGAGTAGTTAATATAAATTATGTAGCAAGTAAAATTGTATTCCTCTGTATTAATTGGGTAATAAGTGGCAGCTAATTTGGCGTCAGAAATGGCATACTCACATAACCCTGATATTTTTCGCTGGAAAAGAGTTACTAAGACTAAAAAACCCACTGCAGATAAGGTACGGTGTTATTGTCAATATACTGTATGTGTGCACTGTGTGTGTCTATGTGAGTGAGAGAGAAGTTTACCGTTTAATTTGCTACTTTTGACAGGTATGAGGTAAAGTAAAATATTGTTGAGTGTCACCTAAAATTAAAGTGACGCAAAAATCATTAATTGATTACCTCGAACTGATCTTTCAATGCATGGTCAAACACTGCATGACTGCAAACAAAACTTTTAAAGGCCTGGTGCAGTCAAAAACATGATTTTGTCTCATCACTGCAATTCCCCAACGGGCTCCATAGACGCGAGGTTCAAGTCATGCCTCCTCCGAAACATGACCCGCCACACCGTGCTTCTTAACACCAGCCCTTCTTAACCTGGAAGCCAGACAACCAAAGTCAGCCTGCAGGCTCCAATTATGCTAATGCCATTTTAGTGTAAGCTGTAAAAAGACCGCCTGAAATTTCAGCTTGTTTTGTTGGGATGGAGTTTTGGCCTGCGTGGTGACATCACCAGGTGGCAAATTATTTAATAGACCAATAAGAAAGAGAGTTCCAAGCTTCTCTACCATTAACAGCTTATTTTCAATGTTCCCCTCTGCACTCAGACAGTCCAAGCTAAATTTTTACTTGAGAAATTTCTCTTTGTTGAGAAGCAATTTTTTAATTACATTTTTTATAATTTTAATTGAAAACAATCACAGCAAGGTACTTAATAATTGTTACCCAGAAATGATTTAATATTGAGATAAAAACAGCTGTGACCTTTAAATATATTCAACTGTATCATATTTTCTGTCTCCATCTCTCAGACATTTCCTTACTGGAAGAAACCTATCGAGATGGGTAAACCATAATAAAAGTGCCCTCAAAGCTATCTTTAGAAATAAAGTGGGGCTTCAGAATGTATGGGTTTATACATCCCAGTGACTGGAGAAGGCTGAAGAAGCCCTTACAGTTTAAATGGCCTTTTTGATGTCGTGACTTTACTTTAATTAACATGAATCTGAAGACTGTTATTTAGCTAATTAACTATGTTTAATTGTTACCCAATTAAATGAATCATGTAACAATTAACTCATTAGGATCTGGGGCACAACGAGAGCGAATCTTTAAGGAGTTACCATCCTCCAAATTAAACTCAAAGATCTTTACCTATCACATCTATAAACAGTCAATTTATTAATCATAACCTCGTATCATATCCCCATTCTGAACAGTCGTAACATCCATGCATCTGCAAAAATCCGAGCACCAGTTATTGACTGAAGACGTAATACGCTGAAAACAGGTCCCTAGCGGAATGACGGCAACATGGCTGCTTGTTAAAGAAGAGATGAAGAGGGAGAGGGTCAGAGACACTTACCATTGGTACATTCAGAAATGACTTTCCCCTACAGTAACCATATACTTTGCACACGAACCGCCGCCCGCTTTAAGTAAGAAATCATGAATGTATTTACGTGAAATGCCTGGGTTTGCCGGAGATCTCCTTGGAAAGGGGGTTGGGCCTTTTTTGCGGCATGCTTGTAAGGCTCGGATTGTCTGAAATGGTTCCAAAAAGTCTTCTACTGTTGTCCTTCTCTGTAGTTGGCTGGTATCCAGTGACTTGTTGTGTAGTCCTGAACAGAACTATAGAGTTAATTTTCCTTACATTCGCTCTTGAATATGCTTCTTTGAAGATAGGCTAGCCAGCCGTATCGATGGTTCCCCAGTGGTTTGATGAGAGTAGCATAATACGATGGTTTGAGCAGAGTAACAGGATGGTCCTACTTAAATTCGCTTTCGAAGATACTTTACTTGGGAGAGCTAGTCAGCCATACCAGTGATTGTTCGGGAGGTAATTTTATCGTCTCCACCTCGTGTTGAGATTCAAAGTTCAATCCGTTTTAAACGTGCAGCTGCCCATTCACACTTTTCTGGTCCAATGTGTTTTTTCCTTAGCCCATCATTTATACCTTTTGCTCGAAGGGCGGTCCCGTCAGGGTGACACGCTCTCTGACCCTCACTCCGGGGCGGTGATTACTCACTGTGCAAAGTTATGGAAAACAGTTATCACTTATAGCTTCTCATATCACATCCCTCTCTTAACAAAAACACTACAGAGATGGCACCGACAGAGATGGCCGCCTCGCTTCTCGTTCCTAGGAAACTATGCAGTATATTGTTTTTTTACGTGTTATTTCTTACATTGGTACCCCGGGTAATCTTAGGTTTTATTATATACTGTCGGGAGGAACTACTGGATATAAGAGCAACGTCAACTCACCATCATTATGCCCAGGAATACGACTTTTTCGAAGCGGATCCTCTGTTTTGCCCACCACCCAGGACAATGGATCGGATCCCAGCCGGCGAACCAAAACAACGTCGCCGTAAAAGGGCCAGACGAAGCGGTCGATCTTCTGGTCATGCTCCGGAGACGGGCACATCGCTCACCGCTCCTGAACATAGTACTCGCCAATGTCCAGTCTCTTGACAACAAGGTTGATGAAATCCGAGCAAGGGGAGCATTCCAGAGGGACATCGGGGACTGTAACGTTCTTTGCTTCACGGAAATATGGCTCACTCGAGACACGCTATCGGAGTCGGTACAGCCAGCTGGTTTCTTCATGCATCGCACAGACAGAAATAAGCATCTTTCTGGTAAGAAGAGGGGCGGCGGGTATGCCTTATGATTAACGAGACGTGGTGTGATCATAACATACAGGAACTCAAGTCCTTCTGTTCACCTGACTTAGAATTCCTCACAATCAAATGTCGACTGCATTATCTACCAAGAGAATTCTCTTCGATTATAATCACAGCCACATATATTCCCCCCCAAGCAGACACAGCGATGGCCCTGACCAAACTTTATTTGACTCTATGTAAACTGGAAACCACATATCTTGAGGCTGCATTCATTGTAGCTGGGGATTTTAACAAGGCTAATCTGAAAACAAGACTCCCTAAATTCTATCAGCATATCGATTGTGCTACCAGGGCTGGTAAAACCCTGGATCATACTTATTCTAACTTCCGCAACGCATATAAGGACCTCCCCCGCCCTCCTTTTGGAAAAGCTGACCACGACTCCATTTTGTTGCTTCCAGCCTATAGACAGAGACTAAAACAGGAAGTTCCCGCTCTCAATTCTGTTCAACGCTGGTCCGACCAATCTGATTCCACGTTTCAAGATTACTTCGATCACGTGGATTGGGATATGTTCCGCATTGCATCAAACAACAACTTTGACGAATACGCTGATTTGGTGAGCAAGTTTATTAGCAAGTGCATCGGCGATGTCGTACCCACAGCAACTATTAAAACATTCCCCAACCAGAAACCGTGGATTGATGGCAGCATTCGCGCGAACCACTGCTTTTAACCAGGGCATAGTGACCGGAAACATGACCGAATACAAACAGTGTAGCTATTCCCTCCGCAAGGCAATCAAACAAGCTAAGTGTCAGTTTAGAGACAAAGTAGAGTCGCAATTCAACGGCTTAGACACAAGAGGTATGTGGCAGGGTCTACAGTCAATCACGGATTACAAAAAGAAAACCAGCCCCGTCGCGGACCAGGATGTCTTGCTCTCAGACAGACTAAACAACTTCTTTGCTCGCTTTGAGGACAATACAGTGCCACTGACACGGCCAACTACCAAAACCTGCGGACTCTCCTTCACTGCAGCCGACGTGAGTAAAACATTTAAACGTGTTAACCCACGCAAGGCTGCAGGCCCAGACGGCATCCCCAGCCGCGTCCTCAGAGCATGCGCAGACCAGCTGGCTGGTGTGTTTACGGACATATTCAATCAATCCTTATCCCAGTCTGCTGTTCCCACGTGCTTCAAGAGTGCCACCATTGTTCCTGTTCCCAAGAAAGCTAAGGTAACTGAGCTAAATGACTACCCCGTAGCACTCACTTCCATCATCATGAAGTGCTTTGAGAGACTTGTCAAGGGCCATATCACCTCCAACCTACCTGACACCCTAGACCCACTCCAATTTACTTACCTCCCCAATAGGTCCACAGACGACGCAAACACAACCACACTGCCCTAACCCATCTGGACAAGAGGAATACCTATGTGAGAATGCTGTTCATCGACTACAGCTCAGCATAGTACCCTCCAAACTCGTCATCAAGCTCGAGACCATGGGTCTCGACCCCCACCCTGTGCAACTGGGTCCTGGACTTCCTGACGGACTGCCCCCAAGTGGTGAGGGTAGGTAACAAAACATCTCCACCCCGCTGATCCTCAACACTGGGGCCCCACAAGGGTGCGTTCTGAGCCCTCTCCTGTACTCCCTGTTCACCCACGAGGTCGGTACAGGTGCATCAAAGCAGGGGCCGAGAGACTGAAAAACAGCTTCTATCTCAAGGCCATCAGACTGTTAAACAGCCACCACTGACATTGAGTGGCTGCTGCCAACATACTGACTCAACTCCAGCAACTTTAATAATGGAAACATTGATGTCAAAAAATGTATCACTAGCCACTTTAAACAACGCCACTTGTATTTGTTTACATACCCTATATTACTCCTCTCATACAGTGCCTTGCGAAAGTATTCGGCCCCCTTGAACTTTGCGACTATGTATACACGGTACTCGATACCATCTACTGCATCTTGCCTATGCCGTTCTGTACCATCACTCATTCATATATTTTTACGTACATATTCTTCATCCCTTTACACTTGTATGTATAAGGTTGTTGTTGTGAAATTGTTAGGTTAGATTACTCATTGGTTATTACTGCATTGTCAGAACTAGAAGCACAAGCATTTCACTACACTCGCATTAACATCTGCTAACCATGTGTATGTGACAAATAAAATTGGATTTGATTCATAATTTTTCATATTACCTGCACAACACATAGTATGTCAACTTCATATATGTAGTGGGTATACCTTCAAAGTTACAGTATTTCCTTTTTAACATTTTTATGACATCACAAAATGAGTGTTCTTTTGATCGCCTCTGACCATTCTCTACGTTATACGTTAAACATTTTGTTCCAGTAGTTGCCTTTGAATGTGTTAAGAGTTTCAGAGGGAAAAAGGTCTGTTGAGACAAAGCACATTCCTTTGGTGAATTTGGAGAGCGCAGGACTGGGTCTTCTCCCTTGATTTACAACAGGATGTGAGTTGTTAATCCCCACTAATTCTTTCCTTCCCCTCTACGGGTGAGAGGGGGTCTGATTGAAGTTATTCATTGCAAACCTGATCTGACCTGTTGGGATTCTCGTGGACAGTCATGACACGGAGATCCTCTGGTAGTGCTCAGGGTGACACAGGGATACTTGAATCACTCTTAGAAGAGGGGAAAAAATTAACTGCTATAGGAAATTAATCTGAAATAATCCTCAGACATTAGGCATTGGCTGGACTCTCTTGGTTTTACATCCACGGGTTAACCACTCTCGCTGTCTGTGAAACGGTCTCCTGCTCCTGCTCTTGTCATCATAAATAAGTCTCATTTTCTACAATAGCAGGTGCAGCTCAATAATGGGGAGATCAACCAATGGATGAAGGTGAGAACTCTTTCTTTCACTTTGTCCATCTTTACCTCCTGAAACCAGAGATACACTGTTTGTGTGCAGAGGATATTATTCTGCTATATCTGTCTATAAGGCCATATGTATTCATGAGGTGTGCTTTTGTGTCCCCAGACAGTGGAAATGGCCTCAGACATTGCAGTGACTGAGGTTTTTTCCCTGAAGAAGCCCCATTCAGTGATAAGCAGTCAGTCGATGGCACTACACAGCACAGAGCAGCTGCTGGATCATGACCAAGCATACGGGGAAGGTAGGACACACACACACACACACACACACACACACACACACACACACACACACACACACACACACACACACACACACACACACACACACACACACACACACACACACACACACACACACACACACACACACACACACACACACACACACACACACACACACACACACACACACACACACACACACACACCTTTTTTGTGACTCTTTTTTTCCTGTAGCCCAGGCTCTTCTTAGTGATTGGATGAACAGCAAGTTGCGTCTGGAATTGGAGATGGAGGATGAGGAGGATGTGATTGTCTCCCCTGAGAAGAACAGTCCAGAAGCCATGCCACCTGCCCAGCCTGTCTCCCTGGACTACAACAACTTTGATGGTACAGAGACACTAACCTATACAACAACACACATTTAACTCTTAACTTCTATCTGACAATATATGGTTCAGTTAATACATCATACCACAGTCAGTGGGTCCATAAGGACCAGATGTAATACAGTACACCCTCCGTCTCTTTCTCAGATCTGTATTCCCACCTGGCTGAGGAAGAGGAGAGCTCAGCGGTTAACAACTTCCTTCAAGACCTCATGGAGCGGGAAGTGGTGGATTCTGGGATAGTGGAGGATCTGGCACTAGACTCTGAAGAGCGAGACAGGAGGATGAGGAGGGACCCGAGCCTCACCATGGAGGCACGTCACCGACAGGTACAGAACCAGAGAGACGTTACGCAGGATTGGACAGTCTCAGGATTCCCAAGAAGTTGAAAACATAAGGGGCCAAATGGAAGTCCCAGTGAATGGAAGTGAATTAAGCTGTTTACTACAACCTTCTGCTCTCTTTTATGACATCATCCACATCTAATTCCTCCTTTTTTCTCATTCCAGGTGCGTGAGAACCGTGCACGGCGGGACGCGGAGCGGGAGAGGCTGCACAGGGAAAGAGTGGCGCGGAGGCAGGCCAGGGAGGAGGCGCAGAGGAGGGAGCAGGGGGAGGAGAGGCGGAGGAGGCAGGAGGCACGCAGGCAGGAGGAGATGGTGCAGCAGGAGATGGTGCGACTGCGCCGCGAGACGGAGGAGAGGAGGAACCTGGAGCAACTAGCCAGGCAAATGTACAGTAACCATGGAAACAGCAAGACAAACAAAACCACGCATTTACTTCCACACTCCTACAATCACCTGCATCACGCCCATGCAATGAGCTCTTATTCAGAATGCTGGGTCTCTAAAATAAGCCAATCCGTTTGGAGCTAGGTCAGGGCCCTGTAGGTCTGACTGCGTCTGGGTGTCTCCCCCACAGGGAGAGGGAGAGGATCGCTAGGAAGATGGCAGCTAAGAGCTCACTGGTACTCCAGCCAGGCCCTTCATTCTCTACTGCACAGAAACAACGTGACACTGAGAGACCACTCAGACTACAGCAAGTAGAGGTCAGGGTTCAGATGCACAACCTTAAGGTTAGTAGAAGGACAGAGTTCTGTTGGTGGTGTGTGCTTAGTGTTCACAGCATCTCAACAACACATTGGTGTCTGTTTCAGTGTCTGCAGAGGCACTTCTCTGGCTGGTACTCAGTGCTGTTGGAGAAGAGGTTGCAGATGGGCAAGGCGGCAGCGCTCTGTGATTGGAGGAGACAGCTGAGGGCGTGGCGAGACTGGCGGGCGCTGGTGTGGGCAGGGCGAGAGCGGCGGGAAGCGGAGAGAACAGAGGAGGAGTTACGGACCCAGAAAAGGTAAGGACAGAATGGAGTCTGTCCTAACATTACAATCTGCACACTTTATTTAACTTGCCTGGTGTTCTGGGAGGGTGAAGTTTTATGTTTCGCACTTTGGTTTAAAAAGTGAAAACTATACCTAACTGGCGCGCAGGCTGAATTTAATATTAACACAGAATCTGACTTCTGAACATTGAGGAAGAAACCCTAGACAGTTTTAAATCAGGTAATTTGTTTTGCCTTGCCAAGTACACAGGTGCCTGTAAACACCTGGTGAAGATGATTAGCAAATCTGGCCCTCAAACTCATCAGTCACACCAGGTGTTTTGTCTCTAATAGTGCGTAATCCCTCGTAGACGCTGCCAGGTGGCGATGGTGAGTGACCGTAGGCGTTTGCTAAGACGATGCCTGAGTGATTGGCGGCTGTGGTGTCGGGCGGAGAGAGAACGCCGTGAGCTGTTGTCACAGCATCAAGAGACGCGGCGCAAGATGGCCGCCCTGATTAATGCCGTGGCAACTGGGAAACTCAAGATGATGGAGGAGACACATACTCCTGAGCCAATCACTGCCCTACCTGAGCCTTCTGACCAATCAGAAACCGTAGAACTGGTGAGTGACACTTGTAGAGCCCTCCCACTGAGGAAAGTCAACACAAACAAAGTATAGGCATAGCTATGTAGGAGGACACAGACAACATGACAGATACACACACACACACACACACACACACACACACACACACACACACAGTGTTGTCTTCCCATTGGATATACATTTGCTGGAGTGTATCACAGTACAGACAGAAGCCCGAAGGTGGTAACGATCTGTAGTCATGAATTAAATATTAGCTATAGCTTAATTCTGCAATGGTAAAATGAATCTGCAAGGCAATAAAATGTGCTTTTGTATTCATTTGGTGAAAGTCATGCATTAGTCTATCAGTATCTACTGAATAAACAAGTTCTGTATCAGAGTTCCTCTCCTCGCATGAGTTGGCCTGTACTTTTCTTTCTGGAAGTTGATGAAATATTCACAACACTGCAAGGTTTGCTTTCTCCTCCTCAGAGAGAGAGAGAGAGGAAGTGACTGACAAAAAGGGAGATATTGAATAGTGGAATAGAGCTTGAGGGGGAGAGGGAGAGGGGAACTAATTTCTAGATCAGGGGTGTCAAACTCATTTTGCCATGCCGCATTTGGTCTTCACTGAGGTACAGATGGCCGCACTTAAAATTGGTTATAATATTTCTTTGACATCAAAATGTCTTAAAATTAGTCCCATATCTATCATTGTTGGAATTTTCTATGCTCCCTGACTGTCAAGCATTCGTAGATGACTGTTAGAAGAGACTATAAATGTAGGTCATTATCATTTCTATACAGCTTAAATGTCATCTTAGCTGTTTCAATGTCAATTGAGATTGTTTTTCCCAAGAAAAACAGTATTTGTATTTTTTCATTATCAACTTCATCCCATTTCCCCTATTTCCATGTGACCTGTACACTTCACAATTCCTGTCTCTGCAGAAAGGTCAGCCAGGGTCACAACCTGCTGGCCCCACCCCCTCTCCTGCCTGTCAAGGGGACGGACCGCTGGGGGCTGTGGTCCTGCACACACTCCCCTGGCAGGTGACAAGGCGTAACGCGGCGCTGAGTGCAGGTGAGTGATCAAAGTAAATGTTTAAATATATTAGGGGACACTCCTACCTACAGTTGAAGTCGGAAGTTTACATACACTTAGGTTGGAGTCAATAAAACTTGTTTTTCAACCACTCCACACATTTCTTGTTAACAAACTATTGTTTTGGCAAGTTGGTTAGGACATCTACTTTGTGCATGACAAGTAATTTTTCCAACAATTGTTTACAGACAGATTATTTAACTTATAATTCACTGTATCACAATTCCAGTGGGTCAGAAGTTTACATACACATACAAGTTGACTGTGCCTATAAACAGCCTGGAAAATTCCAGAAAATTGTCATGGCTTTAGAAGCTTCTGATAGGCTAATTGACATAATTTGAGTCAATTGGAGGTGTACCTGTGGATGGATTTCAAGGCCTACCTTCAAACTCAGTGCCCCTTTGCATGACATCATGGGAAAATCAAAAGAAATCAGCCAAGACCTCAATTTCCAAATGCCTGAAGGTACCACGTTCATCTGTACAAACAATAGTACGCAAGTATAAACACCATGGGACCACGTAGCCTGTATACCGCTCAGGAAGGAGACGCGTTCTGTCTCCTAGAGATGAATGTATTTTGGTGTGAAAATTACAAATCAATCCCAGAACAACAGCAAAGGACCTTGTAAAGAAGCTGTCGGAAACAGGTACAAAAGTATCTATATCCATAGTAAAACGAGTCCTATATCCACTTAACCTGAAAGGCCGCTCAGCAAGGAAGAAGCCACTGCTCCAAATCCCCCATAAAAAAAGCCAGACTACGGTTTGCAACTGCACATGTGGACAAAGATCATACCTTTTGGAGAAATGTCCTCTGGTCTGATGAAACAAAAATATAACTGTTTGGCCATAATGACCATCGTTATGTTTGGAGGAAAAAGGGGGACGCTTGCAAGCCGAAGAACACCACTCTAACCGTGAAGCACGGGGGTGCCATAATCATGTTGTGGGGATGCTTTGCTGCAGGAGGGACTGGTGCACTTCACAAAATAGATGGCATCATGAAGAAGGACTACCAACGTAATCTGCCCGAGGGTTTTTTTCAACTGGCTCTTCCGTCGCGACGTCCCCTGAATGCCCATCTGCTAGCCTGCTAGCCGCGGCCCACTAGCTGTCTAGAGCATATCGGACTGTTAGCTGAAGAGGCCCATCGGAAAAGTTCTTTGGCCAATATACCTACAATATACCTTTTACCACACAGGGCCCTGCTGATCCTTCACGACTGGTCTGCCGACGTAACAGCACGAGGGGGCTACAACAGACTTCTTACGTCGCAACGTCCCTCTAAGGCCCTTATGCTAACTTGCTATTCGCGGCCTGCTAGCTGTCTGAATTGCCGTGTCTCCAGCCCGCCGAGCTACTCATTGGATCCCTATGATCACTCGGCTATGCATGCCTCTCCCTAATGTCAATATGCCTTGTCCATTGCTGTTTTGGTTAGTGATTATTGCCTTATTTCACTGTAGAGCCTCTATCCCTGCTCAATATGCCTTAGCTAACCCTTTAGTTCCACCTCCCACACATGCGGTGACCTCACCTGGTTTAAATTATGTTTCTAGAGACAATATCTCTCTAATCGTCACTCAATGCATAGGTTTACCTCCACTGTATTCACATCCTACCATACCTTTGTCTGTACATTATGCCTCGAATCTATTATACCGTGCCCAGAAACATGCTTCTTTTACTCTCTGTTCCAAACATACTAGACGACCAGTTCTTATAGCCTTTAGCCGTACCCTTATCCTCCTCTGTTCCTCCGGTAATCCAGGGCCTGCAGTGCCTAGCTCCACTCCCATTCCCCAGGCGGCAAGATAGAACTGGGGGGCGGAGTTGCAATCTACTGCAGAGACAGCCTGCAGAGTTCTGACTTACTATCCAGGTCTGTGCCCAAACAATTTGAGCTTCTACCTTTTAAAAAATCCACCTTTCCAGAAACAAGTCTCTCAACGTTGTCACTTGCTATAGACCACCTTCTGCCCCCAGCTGTGCCCTGGACACCATATGTGAATTGATTGCCCCCCATCTATCTTCAGAGCTCGTGCTGTTAGGTGACCTAAACTGGGACATGCTTAACGCCATAGCCATCCTACAATCTAAGCACTATGCCCCCACTCTCATACAAATGATCAATGAACCTACCAGCTACAACCCTAAATCCGTAAACACGGGCACCCTCATAGATATCCTCCTAACCAACCTGCCCTCCAAACACACCTCTGCTGTCTTCAACCAGGCTCTCAGCGATCACTGCCTCATTGTCTGCGTCTGTAATGGGTCTGCGGTCAAACGACCACCCATCATTACTGTCAAACGCTCCCTAAAACACTTCAGCGAGCAGGCCTTTCTAATCGACCTGGCCCGGGTATCCTGGAAGGATATTGACCTCATGTCTGGTTATTCTTTAAAAGTGCATTCCTCACCAATTTAAATAAGCATGCCCCTTTCAAAAAAATGTAGAACCAGGAACAGATATAGCCCTTGGTTCACTCCAGACCTGACTGCCCTTGGCCAGCACAAAAACATCCTGTGGCGTACTGCATTAGCATCGAATTGCCCCCGCGTTATGCAACTTTTCAGGGAATTTAGGAACCAATATAGACAGACAGTTAGGAAAGCAAATGCTAGCTTTTTTAAACAGAAATTTGCATCCTGTAGAAAAAACTCCAAAACGTTCTGGGACACTGTAAAGTCCATGGAGAATAAGAGCACCTCCTCCCAGCTGCCCACTACACTGAGGCTAGGAAACACTGTCACCACTGATAAATCCACGATAATTGAGAATTTCAACAAGCATTTTTCTACGGCTTGCCATGCTTTCCACCTGGCTACCCCTATCCCGGTCAACAGCCCTGCACCCTCCACAGCAACTTGCCCAAGCCTCCCCATTTCTCCTTCACCCAAATCCAGATAGCTGATGTTCTGAAAGAGCTGCAAAATCTAGACCCCTACAAATCAGTCGGGCTAGACAATCTGGACCCTCTTTACAATTATCCGCTGAAATTGTTGCAACCCCTATTACTAGCCTGTTCAACCTCTTTCTTATCGTCTGAGATCCCCAAAATGCTGTGGTCATCCCCCTCTTCTGACTCTAGACCCAACTGCTACAGACCTATACCTTTTCTACTCTGCCTTTCTAAGGTCTTTTAAAGCCAAGTTAAACAGATCACCGACCATTTCGAATCCCACCGTACCTTCTCCGCTATGCAATCTGGTTTCTGAGCTGGTCATGGGTGCACCTCAGCCACGCTCAAGGTCCTAAACAATATCATAACCGCCATCGATAAGAGACAATACTGTGCAGCTGTATTCATCGACCTGTCCAAGGCTTTCGACTCTGTCAATCACCACATTCTTATCGGCAGACTCAACAGCCTTGGTTTCTCAAATGACTACCTCGCCTGGTTCACCAACTACTTCTCAGACAGAGTTCAGTGTGTCAAATCGGTGGGCCTGTTGTCCGGACCTCTGGCAGTCTATGGGGGTGCCACAGGTGTCAATTCTCAGGCCGACTCTCTTCTCTGTATAGATCAATGATGTCGCTCTTGCTGCTGGTGATTCTCTGATCCACCTCTACGCAGACAACACCATACTGTATACTTCTGGCCCTTCTTTGGACACTGTTAACTAACCTTCAGATGAGATTATATTGCCATACAACTCTCCTTCCGTGGCCTCCAACTGCTCTTAAATGCAAGTAAAACTAAATGCATGCTTTTCAACCAATCGCTGCCCACACCGGTCTGCCCGTCCAGCATCACTACTCTGGACGGTTCTTACTTAGAATATGTGGACAACTACAAATACCTAGGTGTCTGGTTAGACTCTAAACTCTCCTTCCAGACTTATTAAGCATCTCCAATCCAAAATTCAATCTAGAATCGGCTTCATATTTCGCAACAAAGCATCCTTCACTCATGCTGCCAAACATAGCCTCATAAAACTGACTATCCTAACGATCCTCGACTTCGGCAATGTCGTTTACAAAATAGCCTCCAGCACTCTACTCAGCAAATTCGATGCAGTCTATCACAGTGCCATCAGTTTTGTCACCAAAGTCTCATATACTCCCCACCACTTTGACCTGTATGCTCTCGTCGGCTGGCCCTCGCTTCATATTCGTCGCCAAACCCACTGGCTCCAGGTCATCTATAAGTCTTTGCTAGGTAAAGCCCCGCCTTGTCTCAGCTCACTGGTCACCATAGCAGCACCCACCGGTAGCACGCGCTCCAGCAAGTACTGGTCACCTCCAAAGCCAATTCCTCCTTTGGTGTCACGTACGTTGTAACGAGGAGACCAAGGCGCAGGAATAACACGAATAACACTTAAACAAACTAAACAAAACAACAAAACGAATGTGAAGCTATATAACACGAGTGCTGAAACAGGCAACTACACATAGACAATAACCCACAAAATACACAAGGAATATGGCTACCTAAATATGGCCCCCATCAGAGACAACGATAAACAGCTGCCTCTGAGAACCAATCTAGGCAACCATAGACATAAAACACCTAGACTAGAAACAACCCCATAAACATACAAAAATCCTAGACAGAACAAAGACACATATACAGTGGGGCAAGAAAGTATTTAGTCAGCCACCAATTGTGCAAGTTCTCCCACTTAAAACGATGAGAGAGGCCTGTAATTTTCATCATATGTACACTTCAACTATGACAGACAAAATGAGAAAAAAATCCAGAAAATCACATTGTAGGATTTTTTATTAATTTATTTGCAAATTATGGTGGAAAATAAGTATTTGGTCAATAACAAAAGTTTCTCATTACTTTGTTATATACCCTTTGTTGGCAATGACAGAGGTCAAACGTTTTCTGTAAGTCTTCACACACTGTTGCTGGTATTTTGGCCCATTCCTCCATGCAGATCTCCTCTGGAGCAGTGAGGTTTTGGGGCTGTTGGTGGGCAACACAGACTTTCAACTCCCTCCGAAGATTTTCTATGGGGTTGAGATCTGGAGACTGGCTAGAACACTCCAAGACCTTGAAATGCTTCTTACGAAGCCACTCCTTCGTTGCCCAGGCGGCGGTGTGTTTGGGATCATTGTCATGCTGAAAGACCCAGCCACGTTTCATTTTCAATGCCCTTGCTAATGGAAGGAGGTTTTCACTCAAAATCTCACGATACATGGCCCCATTCATTCTTTCCTTTACACGGATCAGTCGTCCTGGTCCCTTTGCAGAAAAACAGCCCCAAAGCATGATGTTTCCACCCCCATGCTTCACAGTAGTTATGGTGTTCTTTGGATGCAACTCAAAATTCATTGTCCTCCAAACACGAGTTGAGTTTTTACCAAAAAGTTATTTTTTGGTTTCATCTGACCATATGACATTCTCCTAATCTTCTTCTGGATCATCCAAATGCTCTCTAGCAAACTTCAGACGGGCCTGGACATGTACTGGCTTAAGCAGGGTGACACGTCTGGCACTGCAGGATTTGAGTCCCTGGCGGCGTAGTGTGTTACTGATGGTAGGCTTTGTTACTTTGGTCCCAGCTCTCTGCAGGTCATTCACTAGGTCCCCCCGAGTGGTTCTGGGATTTTTGCTCACCGTTCTTGTGATCATTTTGACCCCACGGGGTGAGATCTTGCGTGGAGCCCCAGATCGAGGGAGATTATCAGTGGTCTTGTATGTCTTCCATTTCCTAATAATTGCTCCCACAGTTAATTTCTTCAAACCAAGCTGCTTACCTATTGCAGATTCAGTCTTCCCAGCCTGGTGCAGGTCTACAATTTTGTTTTTGGTGTCCTTTGACAGCTCTTTGGTCTTGGCCATAGTAGAGTTTGGAGTGTGACTGTTTGAGGTTGTGGACAGGTGTCTTTTATACTGATAACAAGTTCAAACAGGTGCCATTAATACAGTTAACGAGTGGAGGACAGAGGAGCCTCTTAAAGAAGAAGTTACAGGTCTGTGAGAGCCAGAAATCTTGCTTGTCTGTAGGTGACCAAATACTTATTTTCCACCATAATTTGCAAATAAATTTATTAAAAATCCTACAATGTGATTTTCTGGAATTTATTTCTCATTTTGTCTGTCATAGTTGAAGTGTACCTATGATGAAAATTACAGGCCTCTCTCATCTTCTTAAGTGGGAGAACTTGCACAATTGGTGGCTGACTAAATACTAAATATTGGTGGCTGACCTAACCAAAATAATAAAGAAAACAAAGAATACTAAGGTCAGGGTGTGACATTTGACCGCCTTTCCTTACAGTGCTCTGCTGCCAATTACTGGAACGAACTGAAAAAAATCACTGAAGCTGGAAACTCATATCTCCCTCACTAACTTTAAGCACCAGCTCACAGATCACTGCACCTGTACATAGCCCAACTGTAAATAGCCCATCCAACTACCTCATCCCCATACTGTTATTTATTTTGCTCCTTTGCTCTCTACTTGCACACTCATCTTCTGCACATCTATCACTTCAGTGTTTAATTGCTATTTTGTAATTATTTCACCACTATGGCCTATTTATTGCCTTCCCACCCTTATTCTACCTCATTTGCAAACAATGTATAAATACTTTTTCTATTGTATTATTGACTGTATGTTTGTTTATTCCATGTGTAACTCCATGTGTGGTTGTTTGTGTCACACTGGTTTGCTTTATCTTGGTCAGGTCGCAGTTGTAAATGAGAACTTGTTATCAACTAGCCTACCTGGTTAAATAAAGGTGAAATTCACCCAACTTATTATGGGAAACTTGTGGAAGGCAATTGAGTGTGTGTAAACTTCGGACCCACTAGAATGTGATGAAATAAATAAAAGCTGAAATAAATCAATCTCTCTGCTATTATTCTGACATTTCACATTCTGAAAATAAAGTGGTGATCCTAACTGACCTAAGACAGACTTTTTACTAAATTTCAGCAATTGTGAAAAAATTAGTTTAAATGTATTTGGCTAAGGTGTATGTAAACTTCTGACTTCAACTGTACATCTTAGTTAAGGGCAACTTGTCTGTCCTCTAGTTCTATCAAGCAGCGGTTGGAACCCAAACCCTTTTCCAATCATTTGTTCTGAACAGAACCACTATTTCTTTCAGTTCCGTTCCAACCAAGGTAGTTAAAAATATATATTGGTGAAAAGGGGAAACTTTAAATATATATCAGTGATTTAGATTTCTACTTCCACAAAGGGTTAAACATGTGCATCATTTCATGATAAAGTTCTATTCTATTCAATAGGCGAGCTGAGGCGAGCACGGGAGAGGGGCGAAGTGGGCGATGGGGACGACAGTGTAGGGGCTGCCCCCCGGTCTCATACAGCAGCGGTGTGTGGGGGCCGGTTCGAGCATCGCCATGCCAGCCAGCAGCAGACCATTGCAGAGCAGAGGAAGCTCCTCAGGGAGCAACAGGAGCAGATTGCACGCCTCCAGGAGGAGCAGAGCATGATGGGACTGAGGCAGGAGGCCCAGACAGCCGCCCAGATCGCTGTCCCAGCATCACCAAGGCCCAGAGAGATGACCTCTGACCCCAAAGAATCCAGGTTGGTCCCTCTTCACATTACCATGGGAACCCAGGTGAGGAGAAGAGGCGCACAGGTTGCCATTGTGGGGTGTGTCTGACCTTAGCCCAACGTTAAACATCAGGTTTGTGCTAAGTAGGGCCTGTTTTTCCATCAATAACAAGGGTACAGGTAGGGCTCGAGCATCACTTAAGTGCTCACTAACATTTTGAAGCTGAGCCATTTGCGCCTGCTAGTCTTATCTGACTAAGATCATAACATGGTGTCACAAGTGCTTCAACCTCGTCAAATATACGACAGGAGAGATTATTTCACAAAGTTCAGTGTGATGAAGAGTAGCTTACAGCTCCACTGCTCTCTTATGTCTCATAATTGAGCAAAGCAGCCCAAGCGGAGCCGTTGCTATGGATACTCACCCACTCAGAGCTACCATGAGCAGAGTGGATACAGAGCAAGCAGTGTGCAGGGAGCGAGTGGGTGCAGGGCTGGTTGGGTCAGTCTGGTAAATTGGGAATAGAGTAGATCTATATTAGAGAGTGAATATTTAATTTGTGTTTCTGGGTGATATTCTGTGTTTCAGGGCTGGAAGAGTCACTCGGGGGAAAGATGGCCGTTTCTCGGCCTACAGGAAACCAGCTGTCCGTCAGCCCTGTCGTCATCCCACCGTCATGGGTCAGTCAGCACATTCACCTCCATGTTAAGCTCTGAGTAGAGCTAAACTACACACACACACACACACACACACACAGAAATAGTTTCCAGATGGTTGATCACACAATGGTCTATGTTGTCGTGGAGAATAATAGGAAAGAGGATCAAAAGTATTTCATGTCCGTGAGTGGGATGTATAGAGCTGTAGATGTATAGAGCCGTAGATGTATAGAGCCGTAGATGTATAGAGCCGTAGATGTATAGAGCCGTAGATGTATAGAGCCGTAGATGTATATAGCCGTAGATGTATAGAGCCGTAGATGTATAGAGCCGTAGATGTATATAGCCGTAGATGTATAGAGCCGTAGATGTATAGAGCCGTAGATGTATAGAGCCGTAGATGTATAGAGCCGTAGATGTATAGAGCCGTAGATGTATAGAGCCGTAGATGTATAGAGCCGTAGATGTATAGAGCCGTAGATGTATAGAGCCGTAGCTAGCGTACTTGGAGGAATAAAGAGTCTCTGTTACTCTGTTTGGCTGAAGTTTCCTATACATAGGAATAGAAGGGCCGTGGCGAGAGCAGGGGGGCAAGGCCTGTAGATACTCTCTCTCACACACACACACACACACACACACACACACACACACACTGTCTCTTGCTCTGTCAAACACACATTCTCCTTTGGAACAATACACCACAAATGTACAGTGCATTCGGAAAGTATTCAAACCCCTTGACTTTCCCCATATTTTATTACGTTACAGCCTTATTCTAAAATGTATTCAATTGTTTATTCCCCCCTCACTCTACACACACTACCCCATAATGAAAAAGCAAAAACAGGGTTTTAGACATTTTTGCATATTTCTTAAAAATACAAAACTGTACCAGTCAAAAGTTGAGACACACCTACTTATTCCAGGGTTTTTCTTTATTTTTTACTATTTTCTACATTGTAGAATAATAGTGACAACATCATATCTATGAAATAACACACATGGAATCACGTAGTAAACAAATCTAAATATATTTTACATTTGAGATTCTTCAAAGTAGCCACCCTTTGCCTTGATGACAGCTTTGTACTCCTGGCATTCTCTCAACCAGCTTCATTTGGAATGCTTTTCCAACCGTCTTGAAGGATCTAAAATATTACTACATGATTCTATGTGTTAATTCATAGCATTGATGTCTTCACTATTATTCTACAATGTAGGAAAAACCCTTGAATGAATAGGTGTGTCCAAACTTTTCACTGATACTGTAAGTATTCAGACCCTTTACTCAGTACTTTCTTGAAGCACCTTTGGCAGCGATTTCAGTCTCGAGCCTTCTTTGGTATGATGCTATAAGCTTGGCATACCTGTGTTTGGGGAGTTTCTCCATACCTCTCTGCAGATAATCTCAAGCTCTGTCAGGTTGGACAGGGAGCGTCACTGCTAAGCTATTTTCAGGTTTCTCTAGAGATGTTTGATCGGGTTCAAGTCCAGGCCACTCAAGGACATTCAGAGACTTGTCCCGAAGCCACTCCTGCGTTGTCTTGGCTGTGTGCTTAGGGTTGTTGGCCTGTTAAAAGATGAACCTTTGCCCCAGTCTGAGGTCCCGAGCGCTCTGGAGCAGGTTTTCATCAAGGATCTCTTTGTACCTTTCCCTCAAACCTGACGAGTCTTCCTGTCGCTGAAAAACATCCCCACAGTATGAAGCTGCCACCACCATGCTTCACCAGAGGGATGGTGCCAGGTTTCCTCTAGATGTGACGCATGTCATTTAGGCCAAATAGTTCAATCTTGGTTTCATCAGACCAGAGAATCTTGTTTCTCATGGTCTGATAGTCTTTAGGTGCTTTTTGGCAAACTCCAAGCGGGCTGTCATGTGCTTTTAACTGAGGAGTGGCTTCCGTCTGGCCACTCTACAATAAAGGCCTGATTGGTGGAGTGCTGCAGAAATAGTTGTCATTCTGGACAGTTCTCCCATCTCCACAAAGGAACTCTGTAGGTCTGTCAGAGTGACCAACGGGTTCTTGGTCACCTCCCTGACCAAGGCCCTTCTCCCCTGATTGCTCAGTTTGGCCGGGCGGCCAGCTCTAGGAAGAGTCTTGCTGTTTCCAAACTTCTTCCATTTAAGAATGAGGGAGGCCGGTGTGTTCTTGGGGACCTTCAATGCTGCAGAAATGTTTTGGTATCCTTCCCCAATCTGTGCCTCGACACAATCCTGTCTCGGAGCTCTACGGGCAATTCCTACAACCTCATGGCTAGGTTTTTTCTCTGACATCCACTGTCAACTGTGTGGCCTTATATAGACAGGTGTGTGCCTTTCCATTTAATTTACCACAGGTGGACTCCAATTAATTTGTAGAAACATCTCAAGGATGATCAATGGTGTCACACCCTGACCTTAGTTATCTATGTTTTATGTATTATTTTGGTCAGGTCAGGGTGTGACGAGGGTGGGTGTGTTTTTTGTCTTATCTAGGGGTTTTTCTATATCTATGGGGTTTTTGTATGTCTACGGTAGGTATTTGTAGGTCTATGGTGGCCTGAATTGGTTCCCAATCGGAGACAGCTGTGTATCGTTGTCTCTGATTGGTGATCCTAGTTATGTTGCCACTTTCCATTTTGGTTTGGTGGGTTATTGTCTATGTGTAGTTGCCTGTCAGCACTGGTGTTATATAGCTTCACGTTTGTTTTGTTTCTTTGTTAGTTTGTTTAGTGTTTATTTGTTAACTAAAAGAAGAAAGAATGCTTATCATGCTGCGCCTTGGTCTCATCAATATGACGAACGTGACAGAATAACCCACCAAATAAGGACCAAGCAGCGTGTGAATGAGGAGCGGACATCCTGGGCCCGGGAGAAAGATGAGTGGAGGACATCCTGGGCCCGGGAGAAAGATGAGTGGAGGACATCCTGGGCCCGGGAGAAAGATGAGTGGAGGACATCCTGGACCTGGGAGGAGGTAATGGCAGGGGACAAGACCCTGCCATGGAAGCAGATGGCGATAGCACAGGAGGAAAGGCGACGATACGAGGAGTCAAGGCGACCACAGAGGGGGGCACTTGGAGCAGGAGGAGTAAACCAGAGCCAGTCTGGGAGGAGGAGGAGGATTCGGAGAAAATGGAAAGGAGGAGGATTCGGAACAAATGGAAACAGGATGCACCTGAGCTCAATTTCGAGTTTCATTGCAAAGTGTCTGACTACTTATATAAATAATGTATCTGTTTTTTATTTTTAATACATTTGCAGACATTTCTAAAACCCTGTTTTCGCTTTGTCATTATGGGGTACCATGTGTAGATTATGGGAAAAATAATTTAACCAATAAGCCGTAACAAAATGTGCAAAAAGTCATGGGGTCTGAATACTTTCCGAATGCACTGTATGTACATTAGAAAAAAAGGTGCTATCTAGAACCAAAAAGGGTTCTTTGGCTGTCCCCATAGGAGAACCCTTTGAAGAACCCCTTTTGGTTTCAGGTAGGACCCTTTCCAAAGAGGGTTCTACAGGAAATGGAACCCAAAATAGTTCTACCTGGAACCAAAAAGGTTATCCTATTGGTCTCTCTCTCTCTCTCCCCTTCTCAGCCATGGAGGAACGTGCTCGTCAGCGAGCGGAGCGCAGGAGGGAGGTGGAGGAGCTGAAGAGAAAGGAGGAGGAGGAGAGGCTGGTGAGAAATGTTCAGGCCAGTGGGGGATATGGAATAGTTTGGTGTTGTTCAGATAGGTCAACAGAGGCTGGGAATTAGAGAGGCTATTGAAGTATATATAAAGTTATTGGGGACAATGAACCTCTTTGCAGGGGAGTGTGTGTGCAGTCCACTGGAGAGAGTCTGGGGAAGTGTTCTAGGAAGCATTACATTAAACTTTCTTCTCTTCTCAGGCCCAGCTGAAAACAGCAGTGAAGGAGAGGCAGAGGGAGGAGGAGGATGAGAAACGTAGAGCAGTGGAAAGGAGGAAGGAGGAGAAGAGACAAGAGAGAGAGGTGACGCAATGTTTACAGTGGAACTGTACTGGGGACAACTTTCAAGTTGAAAGGCGTATTTGAAAAAAAGCTTCCACTTCCACTGAGAGTGTATTTAGGACTTTAGATCCTAGATCAGCACGCCTACTCTGTGACGCTGGATACATAAGGACCCAGATATTATGTATTGCCATCACAGGGACAGAAACACATACTGAAATATAAATGCAACATCTAAAGGGTTGGTCCCATGTTTCATGAGCTGAAATAAAAGGTCCCAAAAAGCTTTTCTCTAAAATGTTGTGAACAAATGTGTTTACGTCCCTGTTAGTGAGCATTTCTCCTTTGCCAAGATAATTCATCCACCTAACAGGTGTGATATGATATGCCTATCAAGAAGCTGGCTATACAGCATAATCATTACAAAGGTGCACCTTGTGCTGGGGACAATAAAAGGCCACTTTAAAATGTGCAGTTTTGTCCCACAATGCCAGAGATGTCTCAAGTTGAGGGAGCGTGCAATTGGCATGCTGACTGCAGGAAGGTCTACCAGAACTGTTGCCAGATATTTGAATGTTCATTTCTGTACCATAAGCTGCCTCCAACATCGTTTTAGAGAATTTGGCAGTGCGGCCTCACAACCACAGACCACGTGTAACCACGCCAGCCCAGGACCTCCACATCCAGTTTCTTCACTTGCGGGATCGTATGGTAGCAGCCACCCAGACAGCTGATGAAACTGAGGAGTATTTCTGTCTGTAGTAAAACCCTTTTGTGGGGAAAACCTCATTCTGATTGGCTGGGCCTGGCTCCCCAATGGGTGGGCCTGGTTTGCCTAGTCATGTAAAATCCAAAGATAAGGGTCAAATGAATTGATTTCAATTTAAATGAACTCGAACTCACTAAAATCATAGAAATGTTTGCATTTTATATTTTTGTTCGGTATATATACACAGATGTCATTAACACGTATGCAATACATAATAATAACATAATATAACGTTAAACTTAAACGTCTGTCCCTTTTAATAGCTGGGCAACGGCACACATTTGAGCAAATAAACACCAGGTCTTCATTTTATTATTTTTTATTTTAAATGAATTGTTTACGAGGATACCATGAATTGTTTGAGGTTTAATGTTTGATTTGTTATATTGAATAATTTAGCAGTGACTTGAGAGAAGAGAGAAAGAAAAAAAAAGGAATCCTCAGTTTTTAAATCACCAGTAACTGCTAGTCATTGGCTGCTAACAGCTGAGAACTGCCAAGCAACAAAAACAGTCCATTTAGGGAGGACAGACCCACAGAAATCATCCAATTGCCCTCTCGTGGTGAAAGTAATATCTGTCAAATGCAATCAGATGAGAATAATTATTCTGTCAAGGAAAATGACATTTTTTCCCCCCAAAACAAAGCCATAAAAGACAAAAGAAATGTGACAGTAACCACATTTCCATCCAGTCTTTATGCAAGTTATGCAAACAGCTGTGATGAAACAGGACGCTTCAGTACAATGTTGTAAATGCAGACAGAAGACCAGAGTAGGCACATTTGCTATTTAACGTAACAGTTTTTGTGACAACTATCGCTAGAGTTGAAAATGCAATGGAAACACATTGAACATTACATTTTTATTCCCTTAGATCTGTAGTGATGTTTTGATGGTAGCTGTTCAAAGCATTGATGCAATGGTTGGTCAATGTTATGTGTGATAATGTTGGCCTTACATCACACTGACACATCTTGGTGGTCAGATCTAACTAGACATTTAGAAGCTCTTGAAAATGTGGTTCCTAGTTCTGATACTAGCAGCTTAATCACAAACATAAAACAGAACCATGTGTACATAAAGCAGCTACACATTAACACAGTAAGTACCTGTGTGTGTGTGAATGTGTCTCTGTCGGCCTGTGTGTGTCTGTTTGACTGTGTCTGACTGTGTGTCTGTGTGTCTGACTGATTGTGTGTGTGTGTGTGCCTGACTGACTGTGTGTGTCTGTCTGACTGTGTGTCTGTGTGTCTGACTGATTGTGTGTGTGTGTGCCTGACTGACTGTGTGTGTATTCAGAGGGAGCAGGAGAAACAGTGGAGGTTGGAGCGAGACCAGCAGCTCCAGACCCAGGCCCAGAAACACTACCACAGAACTCTTTTACTACGGCGAGGCCTGGAGCCATGGAAACGCCTAGTCGCCCAGAGCCAAGCCAACACTCAGGTAATCACTGGCACTGTCGGCCTCGACCAATCAACTGGCCCCATGCAGGGTCTGCACAGAGAGACTCAACACACACTCACACACTCTCCCCTAGAGTCACATAGCTCAGGACAGCCAATCAAACACAGCAGACACCATATTGTATTCGCTTATGGGAGTCCATCGTATCCGATGATGACTTCCATTTCAGAGTTAACAGTGAATTCTTTGGTGGCTGTAGAGTCCAATCTGAGATCCACATACTTTATTGCAGGTGGGGCATGTGCAGTCTGTGTTGGTGGGGACAGGCATGGTAGTATGTCTCAGTCTGTATGTCTCATTCTGTGTTGGTGGGGACAGGCATGGCTGTATGTCTCATTCTGTGTTGGTGGGGACAGGCATGGTAGTATGTCTCATTCTGTGTTGGTGGGGACAGGCATGGTAGTATGTCTCAGTCTGTGTGTCTCAGTCTGTGTTGGTGGGGACAGGCATGGCTGTATGTCTCAGTATGTATGTATGTATGTATGTATGTATGTATGTATGTATGTATGTATGTATGTATGTATGTATGTATGTATGTATGTGTTGGTGGGGACAGGCATGGCTGTATGTCTCAGTCTGTATGTGTGTTGGTGGGGACAGGCATGGCTGTATGTCTCAGTATGTATGTATGTATGTATGTATGTATGTATGTATGTATGTATGTATGTATGTATGTATGTATGTATGTATGTATGTATGTATGTATGTATGTATGTATGTATGTGTTGGTGGGGACAGGCATGGCTGTATGTATGTATGTATGTATGTGTTGGTGGGGACAGGCATGGCTGTATGTCTCAATCTGTATGTGTGTTGGTGGGGACAGGCATGGCTGTATGTCTCAGTCTGTATGTGTGTTGGTGGGGACAGGCATGGCTGTATGTCTCAGTCTGTATGTCTGTTGGTGGGGACAGGCATGGCTGTATGTCTCAGTCTGTATGTCTGTTGGTGGGGACAGGCATGGCTGTATGTCTCAGTCTGTATGTCTGTTGGTGGGGACAGGCATGGCTGTATGTCTCAGTCTGTATGTGTGTTGGTGGGGACAGGCATGGCTGTATGTCTCAGTCTGTATGTGTGTTGGTGGGGACAGGCATGGCTGTATGTCTCAGTCTGTATGTGTGTTGGTGGGGACAGGCATGGCTGTATGTCTCAATCTGTATGTGTGTTGGTGGGGACAGGCATGGCTGTATGTCTCAGTCTGTATGTGTGTTGGTGGGGACAGGCATGGCTGTATGTCTCAGTCTGTATGTGTGTTGGTGGGGACAGGCATGGCTGTATGTCTCAATCTGTATGTGTGTTGGTGGGGACAGGCATGGCTGTATGTCTCAGTCTGTATGTGTGTTGGTGGGGACAGGCATGGCTGTATGTCTCAGTCTGTATGTGTGTTGGTGGGGACAGGCATGGCTGTATGTCTCAGTCTGTATGTCTGTTGGTGGGGACAGGCATGGCTGTATGTCTCAATCTGTATGTGTGTTGGTGGGGACAGGCATGGCTGTATGTTGTTCTTGAGCTGATAACACCTCTTGGAAGGTTGGCAAATGGTTGAGGTTTTGAAATGGGTGGATGGACAGGCAGTTCCTCCAGGATGGAGTGGTCTGTTGGAGAGCGCTGGTTAAGTAGTGCTTCAAAATGGTCAGCCGAACCTCAACAGGATCTAGTTTTGGTCCTTCAAGAGAGTCAGACCATGTCTTCAGGGGGTGATGGAGCAACTTCTAGGACCATTGATAGCTTTAGTGGAGATGTAGAGATTGTGCCTTTATTCGTCCACCCTTTGTTCGGCAGAGCACACCAGTGTTTGCACTTCCTTGCGTGATGCTCTCCATTGCTGGCGAAGGGCTGTTGAGTAGCCCTGTGCGCATATTGTCCAGTAAGATTGTGATGGTGTCCGAGTTCTCATCGAACCAGTCCTGATGTTTCCTACCTCTGTGGCCAATGGAGTGGGCCGCTGCCTGATAGAGCACTGAGCTGACAGCTGCCCACTTCTGGTCCATGGGGACCTCTGAGCTCAGAAGAGGCTCAGTCTCCCTCAGCCTTTCAGCTCAGAAGAGGGCCTCCCAGGTGGCGCAGTGGTTAAGGGCACTGCCAGCTGTGCCACCAGACCCTGGGTTCACGCCCAGGCTCTGTCGCAACCGGCCGCGACCAGGAGGTCCGTGGGACGACGCACAATTGGCCTAGCGTCGTCCGGGTTAGGGAGGGCTTGGACGGTAGGGATATCCTTGTCTCATCGCGCACCAGCAACTCCTGTGGCGGGCCGGGCGCAGTGCACAGTAACCAAGGTTGCCAGGTGCACAGTGTTTCCTCCGACACATTGGTGCAGGTTGGATGCGCGCTGTGTTTAGAAGCAGTTTGGCTTGGTTGGGTTGTGTATCGGAGGACGCATGACTTTCAACCTTCGTCTCTCCCGCGATGAGACAAGATAGTAGCTACAAAAAACAACAACAATTGGATACCACAAAATTGGGGAGAAATAGGGGTAAAATAAAAATACACACATGTATTTACAGCTACACTCACTTACACACATGTATTCACAGCTACACTCACTTACACACATACACTCACTTACACACATGTATTCACAGCTACACTCACTTACACACATGTATTCACAGCTACACTCACTTACACACATGTATTCACAGCTACACTCACTTACACACATGTATTCACAGCTACACTCACTTACACACATGTATTCACAGCTACACTCACTTACACACATGTATTCACAGCTACACTCACTTACACACATGTATTCACAGCTACACTCACTTACACACATGTATTCACAGCTACACTCATTTACACACATGTATTCACAGCTACACTCATTTACACACATGTATTCACAGCTACACTCACTTACACATGCATTCACAGCTACACTCAAGTATTCACAGCTACACTCAAATACACACTCATGTATTCGCAACTACACTGAAATACACACTCATGTATTCACAGCTACACTCAAATACACAAACAGACATAGACTATTTATCTAAACAACTACAGGTTTTAAAGGTGTGATTCAGATACCAACAAACCCTCACATAATTCCAATGGAAATATGGCACACACACACACAACATCTTAAACCAAATGCACATACACCCTAATCACAGACATCACGCTCAGAGCTGGAATTATGTTTACAGTATTCTGTTTATGAGCACCTGCTTGACTACCTGTTTGTTAGAACCAGTAGGACAAATTCAACTGGCAGAGAGATGGAAAGATGCTAGATGAGGGGTACAGGAAGAGAGAGGCTAGAGGAGAGGGGTACAGGAAGAGAGAGAGAGGCTAGAGGAGAGGGGTACAGGAAGAGAGAGAGAGAGGCTCGAGGAGAGGGGTACAGGAAGAGAGAGAGAGGCTCGATGAGAGGGATACAGGAAGAGAGAGAGGCTAGAGGAGAGGGGTACAGGAAGAGAGAGAGGCTAGATGAGAGGGGTACAGGAAGAGAGAGAGAGTCTAGATGAGAGGGGTACAGGAAGAGAGAGAGAGTCTAGATGAGAGGGGTACAGGAAGAGAGAGAGAGTCTAGATGAGAGGGGTACAGGAAGAGAGAGAGAGTCTAGATGAGAGGGGTACAGGAAGAGAGAGGCTAGAGGAGAGGGGTACAGGAAGAGAGAGAGGCTAGAAGAGGGGTACAGGAAGAGAGAGAGGCTAGAAGAGGGGTACAGGAAGAGAGAGAGAGGCTAGAAGAGAGGGGTACCGGAAGAGAGAGAGGCTAGAAGAGAGGGGTACCGGAAGAGAGAGGCTAGAAGAGAGGGGTACAGGAAGAGAGGCTAGAAGAGAGGGGTACAGGAAGAAAGGCTAGAAGAGGGGTACAGGAAGAGGCTAGAGGAGAGGGGTACAGGAAGAGAGAGAGGCTGGAAGAGAGGGGTACAGGAAGAGCGAGAGGCTAGAAGAGAGGGGTACAGGAAGAGAGAGGCTAGAGGAGAGGGGTACAGGAAGAGAGAGAGGCTAGAAGAGAGGGGTACAGGAAGAGAGAGGCTCGAAGAGAGGGGTACAGGAAGAGCGAGAGGCTAGAAGAGAGGGGTACAGGAAGAGAGAGAGGCTAGAAAAGAGGAGTACAGGAAGAGAGAGGCTAGAAGAGAGGGGTACAGGAAGAGAGAGGCTAGAAGAGAGGGGTACAGGAAGAGCGAGAGGCTAGAAGAGAGGAGTACAGGAATAGCGAGGCTAGAATAGAGGGGTACAGGAAGAGAGAGAGGCTAGAGGAGAGGGGTACAGGAAGAGAGAGGCTAGAGGAGAGGGGTACAGGAAGAAAGTGAGAAGAGGGGTTGGAGGAGAAGAATGATTGATGTTCAAGTGACATTAAGATGGATGGTGTAACATCTCAGCTGTACAGGAGATTGGCGGCACCTTAATTGGGGAGGACAGGCTCATGGTAATGGCTGGAGCAGAATAGGTGGAATGGTATTAAACAGTTTACATGTGCTTGGTGCCATTCCATTCACTCCCTTCTGGCCATTATTATGAGATGTCCTCCCCTCAGCAGAATCCTGTGCTCAGCAACATGTTCACTTCCAATTTACTGTATACAATCTTGAGCAGCTGAACAGCTCATTCCATGTTCTATTCTGCTACTGGTGTACCTCGACTCCCAACAACTTACCTCGACTCCCAACAACTCTATTCTCTTTATTTACCTGTGGTCAAAGTCCTATCTTCTTTAAAGACCATGAGTTGGAAATAAATGTCAAATTGTACTGTCAATTTGTCAATATATGTTCACCATGTCCGCCTCAATGGCATGTAGGTTCCTTATCCTTTTGTACCATGGCATTGTTTGTTACCTGTGAATAGGTGTGCATGCATACGCAGTATTCTTTTCATTCCCTTCCAGCTGGCCAGTGCTCATCACAGGCAGTCTCTCCTGAGACGGTGCACGCTGTCCTGGCAGCAGATAGCAGGCGAGTCCCTGGCTCAGAAATGGGCCTCTGCCGACCAACTGCATCAACACATCCTGCTCCGGAGGAGCCTGGGCAACTGGAAAAGGGTGAGTGTATGAACACCACACACACACAAACGCACATCATTTAGCAGACGTGCTTGTCCAGAGCGACTTACAGTGAGTGCATTCATCTTAAGTAGCTAGGTCGGAAACCCACATTTCAGTCATTGTAAGTAAATGTTTCCTCAATAACGTAGCTATCAACAAAGTCAGAAATAGTAAGGGGGAAGAGAGTCAAGTGTGAGTGTTAGTTTACGGAAGTTTCTTGGGTGGGTTTTCAGGGGGGTGCAGTGGGATTATTTAAGATACTCTTTGAGAGGTAGCGTTTCAGATGTTTTATGAAGATGGGCAGGGACTCTGCTGTCCTAGATTCATGGGGAAGCTGGTTCCACCATTGGGGTGTCAGGACAGAGAAGAACTTGGACTGGGCTGAGCAGGAGCTGCCCTCCCGTAGGGGTGGGAGGGCTAAGAGACCTGAGGTGACAGAACGGAGTACTCTGGTTGGGGTGTAGGGTTTGACCATAGCCTGAAGGTAGGAAGGTGCAGTTCCTCTTGCTGTTCTGCAGGTAAGCACCATGGTCTTGTAGTGGATGCGAGCTTCAACTGGAAGTCAGTGGAGTGTGAGGAGGAGCGGGCTGACATGAGAGAACTTGGGAAGGTTGAACACCAGGTGTGCTGCAGCGTTTTGCAGGGGTTTAATGGCACAAGCGGGGAGCCCAGCCAACAGCGAGTTGCAGTAGTCCAGATGGGAGATGACAAGTGCCTGGATAAGGACCTGCACTGCTTCCTGTGTGAGGTAGGGTTGTACTCTACAGATGTTGTAGAGCATGAATCTGTAGGAGCGAGTCACTGCGTTGGTGTTTGCAGAGAACAACAGGGTGTTGTCCAGGGTCAAGCCAAGGTTTTTTGCACTCCGGCAGGGGGACCCTGTAGAGTTGTCAACCATGATGGTGAGGTCTTGGAGCAGGCAGGCCTTCCCCGGGAGGAAGAGCAGCTCTGTTGAGTTTGAGGTGATGAGCCTCCATCCATGCCGAGATATCTGCCAGGCACGCAGAGATGTGTGTCAGAAGCAAGGTGGGAAATGAACACCCGCCAAATGTGGGTAGAGTTTGTCATTGGTGGGTAAGAATGTCTATTTCACCAGCCATGTTGGTGGGTGGTTACAGAGAATTTGGGAACAGTTTTTTTTTTCAATCCAAAGCCCACATGTAGAAGTTGGTCCAATTGACCTGAAAGGCTACTAAAGTGTGACTTTTATATTCACACACTAGGTTGTTCAATGTTAGTTTGAGTCTGCGACAACTGTCTGCTGCTAGGAAGACGTCGCAGTCTGAGATTTTTTCATCACAGACAAACAATTGACCAAGTTACCACGGTAATGGCCCATCCCTTAAAGTGGCAGCTGAACGAACATTTGTCTCACCTAATGATTAAGCAATACCCCATTACTTCTTACTAGTAATACATTTGTTTTAGAAACATTGGTTGTTTGACCAAAAAGTACATTTTAGTGAAGGAGAAAAGTAGTTGAGTGTCATCTGCATAACATTGATAGGAGATACAATGTGAGGATATGACGGAGCCTAGTGACTTGGTGTAGAGAGAAGAGGAGAGGGTCTAGAACCGAGCCCTGGGGGACACCAGTAGTGGGAGTGTGGTGCAGACACAGATCCTCTCCACGTCACCTGGTAGGAACGGTCTGCCAGGTAGGATGCAGAGTCTGAGATGCCCAGTTGTGAGAAGGTGTAGAGGAGGATCTGATGGTTCAGAAGGTCAAAGGCAGCAGATAGATCTAGGAGGATGAAAACAGAGGAGAGAAAGTCCGCTTTGGCAGAGAAGAGGAGTCTTTGTTGAGAAACCGGTCTTGAAGATCTCCAGAGATGGTCTGGGATGGGGTCGAGCTGGCATGTCGGATGGCCAGACCTCACTAGTCACAGTATTTCATCTGGAGAGAGAGGGGAGAAAGAGGTCAAAGCGTAGGGTAGTTCTGTGTGAGTGGGACCAGTGGACTCAATAGGCTGAGTGAATGATGAGCGGATGTCGTCAACCTTCTTTTCAAAGTGGTCAGCTGCAGAGAGGGAGGAGTAGGGGGTGGACGATTAAGGAGAGAGAAGGTGGATAAGAGTTCCCTAAGGTTTGAGGCAGAAGCTTTACATTTAGAGTGATAGAAAGTGGCTTTAGCAGCAGATACAGAAGAAGAGAAGGTAGAGGGGAGGGGTGTTTCATTAGATCCGTAGGCAAACAGCCTCTAGTATAGATGAGGTCAAGCGTATTGCCTGCCTTGTGAGTTTGAGGGGACTGGGAAAGGGTGAGGTCAAAAGAGGCAAGGAGGGGAAAGAAACAGGTGGAAATAAATTAATCGAAGCCAGACGTTGAAGTCGCCAAATAAGAGCGGTGAGCCCATTGTCAGGAAATGAGCTTATCAAGGTGTCAAGCTCATTGAGGAATTCTCTAAGGGCACCTGATGGGTGATCGAGTAGGTGGACAAGTGAAGAAATGGACAAGTGAGTGAGTGAGGGAGAAAAGAGAAAATCTCCACTTAGGAAAAATGAGTAGCCCTGTGCCATCACCACAACAACCAGATGGTCTCGGACTATGCGAGAACAAGTGGTCAGATGAAGAGAGAGAAGCTGGAGTAGTAGTATTCTCTGGGGTGATCCAGGTCTCTGTCTGGGTCAATAAGGGCAGCATAGACTAAGATGAACACAGCGTTCTTGACCGCAGATCAGCAGGTCCAAACCCTGCCGGAGACAAGGAATACCTCATGGGTTGTGTGCGCAGGGTACACTAAATTACAAGGGCTGCAGCCAAGGGATGGGGAGAGTCTGTAAAACCTACAGGGAGAGGAGTGAACAGGCATATTATAACACACAGTTGACAAAGCTACAAAAGAGCAGAATGAACTATTCTGAAAATAACTAGGTAAGATACTCAAGTAAGAGTAGAGCCTTTCTTTCCTTCCTCGAACAACACCGCAGAACAGTCTTTTTTAATTGAACCTTTATTTAACTAGGCAAGTCCGTTATGAACAAATTCTTACTTATAATGATGGCCTACACCGGCCCAACCCGGACGACGCTGGTCCAATTGTATGCCGCGCTATAGGACTCCCAATCATGGCCGGTGGTGATACAGCCTGGATTGTTTTGGCTGCAGTCTTAGTTTTGGCCATGAGACTGCCACTGACATGACCGCCGCTGACAAACCAGGGCCGACTGAAGAACTAACACTAACTGCTGATTGCCTTGCAGAGGAGAAACCTCTCCCCCTCCAATACAGCCACTGATTACCAAAACAACAGTCACAAATTGCCCTGCCCCTTCATCCTGGTTGATGTGTCAACAATCATCTGCTAGTTATGAGCAGTGAGCAGTTCACACACCAAGTAGGCTACTGGGGAGAGGCAGCACCTAAAGTAGATGGCCCTAGCTAGCTAGACAGTACTAGACAACAGATGAAGACAAAAATGAAACCTATCCCTCCGGAGATATCAGGCGTTCTCTAGCTATACATAGAAGCATACACACAAACTCTCACACAAATAGAGACTGAGGCATACAAATGGCCACTCTGTAATTTTCCCAACATAAATACATTTTAATACTGATCTCAGTTTAATAGCGATGGGGTGGGCAGTCTTTGGTATATCAGTCCCTATTGATATGGACATGCCGGTGTACTGTATCCAGGCCTGACCCCTTATCCACCCGACCTGTTATCCAGACCTGACCCTTATCCACCCCTGACCCACTATCCAGACCTGACCCGTTATCCACCCCTGACCCACTATCCAGACCTGACCCGTTATCCACCCCTGACCCGTTATCCACGCCTGACCCGTTATCCACCCCTTATCCGTTATCCACGCCTGACCCGTTATCCACCCCTTATCCGTTATCCACCCCTTATCCGTTATCCACGCCTGACCCGTTATCCACCCCTTATCTGTTATCCACCCCTTATCCGTTATCCACCCCTTATCCGTTATCCACCCCTTATCCGTTATCCACCCCTTATCCGTTATCCACCCCTTATCCGTTATCCACCCCTTATCCGTTATCCACCCCTTATCCGTTATCCTCCCCTTATCCGTTATCCACCCCTTATCCGTTATCCTCCCCTTATCTGTTATCCTCCCCTTATCCGTTATCCACCCCTTATCCGTTATCCTCCCCTTATCCGTTATCCACCCCTTATCCGTTATCCACCCCTTATCTGTTATCCTCCCCTTATCCGTTATCCACCCCTTATCCGATATCCTCCCCTTATCTGTTATCCACCCCTTATCCACGCCTGACCCGTTCTGTTTTACATGTTCTGGCTCAGCTGAAGGATCACTGCATGGTTCTGGAAGGGCAGGCCGAGAGGTTCTGGCGCACGCATACTCTGAAGAGGGCTCTGATTGGACTGCTAGATCACGTGACCCAGGAGAGGATGGCAGATTGGGATCGGGAGCAGCAGGCTCAGGAACACAGTACCAGGTGGGTGTGTTTACCTGGGCCTTTACTGCCTGTACCAATAACACCTGTCCTAGAAACATGACACCTGTCCTAGAAACATGACACCTGTCCTAGAAACATTACACCTGTCCTAGAAACATGACACCTGTCCTAGAAACATGACACCTGTCCTAGAAACATGACACCTGTCCTAGAAACATGACACCTGTCCTAGAAACATGACACCTGTCCTAGAAACATGACACCTGTCCTAGAAACATGACACCTGTCCTAGAAACATGACACCTGTCCTAGAAACATGACACCTGTCCTAGAAACATGACACCTGTCCTAGAAACATGACACCTGTCCTAGCCACCTGATCCTACTGTGTAAGATGCAGACATGCTCCATATGTAGGACCTGACTGTATAATCGCTTGTTGTTGTAAGGGATTTCTAAGTTGTTCTGTTTGCTTCTCTCTGTCCCCTCTCTGTCCTGTGTGTGCATGTCTGTCTGTCCCTCTTGGTTTCTCTCCTCTCCGTCCTTGTCCCAGGCGGGTGGTGCGGAGCTGTTTCCAAGCCTGGAGACGGTATCCGGGGTGGCTGCGTGAGGAGAGAGGGAGGGAGACCAGGAGGGAGCAGCTGAGACGCCGAGTGGCAGAGGTCCTCCCTGACTTCTGCTCTTCTCCTCTGGACTGTACCTGGGAACAAGGCCCTCTGTGACCCACAGGACACACACATGTACAGTAGACATACGTACAGTACACTCAGACAGGCAGGCAGAGATACTTGTATAGAGGATAAATCAGTGGATAGGACCCAAAGCAGATAATTAAGTTGCTGCTGTAACAAGCACACACATACCAGCTGTTGGTCTACCTTCGATTACCTGAGAAAGGTGGATACAAGTTTTGATGAAGACAGTTTGGAAACTTTTGTAACAGCAATGACTCATTTTAAAATTGCAGTTAAAATTCAGGTTATTTAATATTTTTGAAGTCACAGTTTGATGCAGTTTGACAAGAGCTTGAAGCCATACAAAATAAAAAGCATAATGTTTTTCATATCACCATGAACGATTCTCACTGTGGGTAGTCTGTCGAAGTTGTTCTCCCACAACTCTGTGCTTTTGTTGTTTTATTCTCTTAAGTCCTGTGTAGCGGTTGGTAGAGCATGGTGCTTTCAGCTGAGCCAGAACATGTAAAAGGGCTTTGGGCCAGTAACTGAAAGGTTGCTGGTGTGAATCCCTGTGCTGACTAGGTGAAAAATCAATGTTCCCTTGAGCAAGGCACTTTATCCTAATTGCAAATGACTCAAATGTAAATGTGATGTTTAATGCAACAACACTTCATCTTCACAGGGATGTATCAACACGATGCGGTTTGATAAATACCCATAACCTATGTTTCCTTCTGAAGCTCACAGGAACTGTTGTACATAAAAATAACATATAGCGACAACAGCTGTTCCTTTCTTGAGGAGTGTTAATCAGTGTTGAAAGGAACGTCTAGGGCTTCATTTTATTTTGGTCATGTGGTTTGGTCACCTCTCCCATCAAAGGTACTTCAACTAAGGAGGGAGAGAGCGAGAGAATGGTAGAAGGACCCTGGAAAGAGATTGCGCGAGGAAAATGAAGAGAGAGAGGGAGCGTGAGACAGATCGATGGAGAGAGAGATGGATGAAAGGTGCACGGAGCAATTGCAGCACTAGAATGGGAGAAAAGGTCAGGGAGAGAGAGAGAGGGGTAGAGATGGTGAGATTTGATTGAGGCTGTCAGTCAGTAAAGTTAACAGAAGTGGTTGTGTGTTATTGTAGCCTATGGTTCAGGGACGGTATTGTGGGGGGCGCTACTTCACAACAGAACCGATCACTGTGACACCTTAACAAAGGCTTGTGATTTCAGACTGGCTCGGCCTCCCTCCCAGTCCCAGACAGAATAGGGAAGGAGAGGACAGAAAGACTGACTGGGGAGAACAGAAAGACATAATAGATAGGGAGGGGACATACAGACAGACAAGGTAGAAGACTGATTAACAGGAGAGAGGGAGATGTCTTTACAGTCTGAGGTGTGGAGATATGCTGCCATCTGGTGGTGAAAGATAGTACAGCAGCCACATCCTCCAACTCTTGTCCATATTTATTTCCATTTATTTAACCCGGCAAGTCAGTTAACAAATTCTTATTTACAACGGTGGGCCAATTGTGCGCCGCCCTATGGGACTCTCGATCATGGCCAGTTGTGATACAGCCCGGGATCGAACCAGGGTCTGTAGTGACGCCTCTATCACACAGTTGGGTGAAGTTGCCTCCCCCCCAGACTGATCTACGCTCAGTTTTATGTACTTCCCCCTAACGGTTAAAGTCAGATTGTATGAGGGTAAGAGATGACTCTAGATCTGTAGGCAACTTCTACCTGGATCGTCCAATTGATCAATGACTTCTAACATGCTGACCACACCGCTTGCGTCGCAAAATCAATGTACACATACATGTTATTCAATCATCGCACCCACACTGCTCGCGAGCGTACGCGTAGCCAGGTGCTAAAATAGAACTTGGTTCTATTTGTGACACTTGATGAATCCCACCTCATTGTTTTTTAAGAGCATATACCCACTGGGTGATTGAAAGATGAACTGAGATTCAGCTGTAGTGGTAACGCACCTTGAAGTTGTTTGCCAATCACCATATAAAGTCCAGAGTTGAAAACTGGAGGAGCGATTACTTGATATTTCAATCTCCGTGTCCTGATCGCATCTGGTGTGGGTGGACAAAATCAATACGCGCACGAGCGGTCTGGTCAGCATGTAACGATGCCATTATGCTGTTGAGCAGCTCAGCTACACCAGAGGAGAGTTCAACAAAGATTCTGTTTGCGGTGAACATGTAGCCAGAGTAACAATTTGAGTTGAATAAATATTCCAAAATGTTACAGTGAAACTTTTTGTAATGATTTTCTGTGGCTTTTTAGCGACAGTATTCAAACTGAAAATGACTTAGCTACTCCTACTAAATATAGTAGAAAGTCTACATTGCCACTTGATTTTGTAGCGGCAGTTAAGACCTGAAACCGACACTTACGTTCACCGCACACTACCTTCTGACTGTTAGCGAATGGTCGTGGCTAACACAAAACAAATGGAATATGTTAGCTAACATTAGCCAATGTTCGCAAACTATTTTCCTTGTTGAACGCACCCCAGGTCAGTGAGGCTGGGCCAGGGGGTATCCGGGCCTTCTCCAATCGTCAGCTACACCAGGTCAGTGAGGCTGGGCCAGGGGGTATCCGGGCCTTCTCCAATCGTCAGCTACACCAGGTCAGTGAGGCTGGGCCAGGGGGTGTCCGGGCCTTCCCCAATGGTCAGCTACACCAGGTCAGTGAGGCTGGGCCAGGGGGCGTCCGGACCTTCTCCCATGGTCAGGAACTCTGCCCAGTTGCCACGGAAACCATGTGAGTAGACTCCTGTGTCAACGACAAGGCCCCAGTAGAGACTGTGGGCAGTCTTGTCTCGGAGAGCGGTGCGCGCCTCTCTCTCTGTCACATTGTAGCTGACATTGATGAGCTGCAGGACCAGCAGGTGTAGTAGTCCACTAGTCACTATGCAGCTATACCACGCACAGGTGAAACACAGTGCTGAGCTGGAACACACACACACACACACACTGAATAGAGGACATGACTCATACATTCCTGAAAACCATCTCTAGCCCCTAACCCAAACCCTCTATTTTTGGAAACCAGATGTGTTAACAATGGGCTAAGAGGAGCCTTAATACACAGATTCCGCCTATCTGGTTTCCACAGACCTACAAAACACTCATGGGGGAGGGAAGGGGCTATACATATACAAATCTGAGCAACATAACATTTATTACAGTGCTGAGTGGGAGACAAAATGGCAGTTACACTACACACATAACAACAAAACAAGCATTATCAGCAAACACACATTTACCCTTACACAACAAAGCCATGCTGAGCCACAGTAACTGCTCTGTAAATCTGGGTCAGTAGGAGGGCAGGTAGGGGAAAATATAATGAATCAACCTACATTTCCCCTATAAATATCCAATTATTCAAAAACATCACAGCTTTAAGTGTCCCAGACAAAAGAAAATACTGCTTTGATGCAAATAAAAAACACTTGTTCCCTTAGAGTTACCAGGATTGGAATTACGAAGTGGTTTGTTCGTTATGTTCGACTGTGGTGAATGAGCCTACAGCAGCCAAGGTGATAATGGCTGGGGTCATTTTTGCTTGTGTTTCCTGTTCTCCAAATAGCATTTTAAAGTGTTTAAATTGTAAAGAAATGCAGTAAATGAGCTTCAACTTTCAACCCGCTCCCCGACCTCACTAAAACCGTGGTTACGGCCAGTGGGTATTTTAGGACACTATTGATCTACACCACCTTATTTTAGCCTCTGATGCCGAACATGCTGACTACACCGCTCGCGTCTCATGCGTTGCAGAATAAATGTACACATACATGGTATTCAATCATTGCACCCACACTGTTTACGCGAGTTAAAGAGCATCCACGTAGCCAGGCGCTAAAATAGAACTTGGTTCTATTTGTGATGCTTGATGCGCTGCAAGTTCTGCCTCTCCCATCTCCTCATTGGTTTTTAGGAGCATATGCCCACGTGTGTGATTGAAAGATGAACTGAGGTCCACACTCCAGTCGGTTGTGGTAATGCACCTAACATTGGTTGCCAACCGCCATATAAAGTCCAAAGAAGAATCCTGAAGGAGATATTACTCAAAACAATCTTTTACCCTTTTATCTGTGGATTAATTGTCGGAGTAGAGGACCTTGTGCATTTCAGGTAAAATAGCCACCCAATGTTAATATACCAGAACAAATGAGCTAGCAACAGCAAGCTAGCTGGTTAAATTGCCATAAATATTTAATGCTTTTTGACCTGTCCAGAAATTAATATAATTGGTTCAGAGTTTGTTATGATATTTCAACCTGCGTCTCCTGATCGTATCTGGTGTGGGTGGACAAAATCGACATGCACGCGTGCGGTCTGGTCAGCATGTAACAGCTTGTGTGTGTGCATTATGTATGGTGTGTGTTACCTGTGCTGGTTGTAGACGCCAGGGCAGTAGACCAGAGCGGTGACAAGGTGCTGTTGAGGACACACGCTGCGCAGTACCAGACTGATCCCATACAGAGAGGTCAGCAGGAAGAGGAGGAGTGTCAACAGGAAGCTGCGGTGATTGGACTGGCCCACACAGCTGTTTATCCTACCACAGTGATGACATGACACACACACAGACACAGACAGCCAATACACTGTACTAAGATCATTGGGTTACACCACACACAGTACAGCGCTGACTAATTTGGATGAGAGCACCTGCTGCTAGATAATGTACAGTTGAAGTTGGAAGTTTACATACACTTAGGTTGGAGTCATTAAAACTCGTGTCTCAACCACTCCACAAATTTATTGTTAACAAACTATAGTTTTGGCAAGTCGGTTAGGACATCTACTTTGTGCATGACACAAGTCATTTTTCCAACACTTGTTTACATACCGTTTATTTCACTTATAATTCACAGTATCACAATTCCAGTGGGTCAGAAGTTTACATACACCAAGTTGACTGTGCCTTTAAACAGCTTAGAAAATTCCAGAAATGTATCTAATGGCTTTAGAAGCTTCTGATAGGCTAATTGACATAATTTGAGTCAATTGGAGGTGTACCTGTACTTCAAGGCCTACCTTCAAACTCAGTGCCTCTTTGCTTGACATCATGGGAAAATCTAAAGAAATCAGCCAAGACTTCAGAAAAATAATTGTAGACCTCCACAAGTCTGGTTCATCCTTGGGACCAATTTCCAAACACCTGAAAGTACCACGTTCATCTGTACAAACAATAGTACGCAAATATAAACACCATGGGACCACGGAGCAGTCATACCGCTCAGGAAGGAGACGCGTTCTGTCTCCTAGAGATGAACGTACGTTGGTGCAAAAAGTGCAAATCAATCACGTGTGTGATCATGGAGACGCGTTAAGCTTGGTCGCAAATGGGTCTTCCAAATGGACAATGACCTCAAGCATACTTCCAAAGTTGTGGCAAAATGGCTTAAGGACAGCAAAGTCAAGGTATTGGAGTGGCCATCACAAAGCCCTGACCTTAATCCTATAGAAAATGTGTGGGCAGAACTGAAAAAGCGTGTGTGATCATGGAGGCCTACAAACCTGACTCATTTACACCAGCTCTGTCAGGAGGAATGTGCCAAAATTCACCCAACTTATTGTGGGAAGCTTGTGGAAGACTACCCTAAATGTTTGGCCCAAGTTAAACAATTTAAAGGCAATGCTACCAACTACTAATTGAGTGCGTGAACTTCTGATCCACTGGGAATGTGATGAAAGAAATAACAGTTTAAATAGATCATTCCCTCTACTATTATTCTGACATTTCATTCTTAAAATAAAATGGTGATCTTAACTGACCTTAAATGTCAGGAATTGCGAAAAACAGTTTAAATGTATTTGGCTAAGGTGTATGTAAACTTCTGACTTCAACTGTAAGATGTACTTAGAACCCATGATTACACCAAACACACACACATCTAAAGGGTTTGAAGGTTATTTTTTTTGCACGATTGTGTGTGTGTTACAGATCAGTGAGTTTCTCAGACACACAGGCCTATGGCTGATGACAGAGACAAGAGAATGTCACTGATAATTGCTGAGACATCGCTTCTTAGGTCTGGCATGACACTGCGGAGACATTGCTTTGACGTGGCTGTGTAATAATTGACAGATGAGCCTCCTGTGTGTCCAGGCAGACAGAGGTGTTTTAATGGGACCCACCAGACACAGTGGTGGTCCAGCCTCAGGACACAGATGTTACAGATCCTGCAGTGTCCCGCCCTGGGGGGCCGCAAAACCCTGCACACAGAGCACCAGTTCCTGCTCTGCCCACTATCCATCTGCTCCACCCCCTGGCCCTGCTGCTCCAACCCACTACCCTGATTGGCAAGCATTACTTCCTGCCCGACCCCGTTGTGGCCGGGGTCTCTGTCCGGTGGAGGGCTGTGATAGGTCACTGTGCTGTGGACGTAAGCCGGGTGTGGCCATACGTAGCGAGGTTCTCTCTTGGTGTGGACAAGGGCGGCCAGAGTCAGGGCCACCCCCAAGGTCACTGTGCCCAACTGGGTCAGCCCTACATCCCCCCTGGGGAAGATCTCGGTGAGGAAGAGGTAGTACATGTAGCCCAGGGAGAACAGGGCCAGGCTGAGGAAGAACAGGGTCCGGCCCTTCTTACGGTGGGTGACATAGTAGTACCATAGAACCAGGACCGGTAGAGCAGTCAGAACAACTATACCCAACAGGAAGTGAAGGGCTGCGACGTGTAGGAGGACAGGAAGTAGGAGCAGTGGGGGGAGCACCGATAGGTCGACACGCCGGGCTCCACCCCAGAACCAGGGAACACGGAGGCGGTCGGTCATCACAGTAACCAGATGGGACAGTGAGTTGGCCTTCTGGGGCTCTTTTTTCAACCATCTGAGGGAGAGAAGCAGACATTCACTTTCTGATGTGATACCAAACTGGATGAAGAACCATTAGCTAAGAGTGTGAAGGTAACTGGCCGTAGATGGGTAAGCCACTCTCTCACCTGTCACAGGCATCATCCAGGTCCTCACAGTCACAGCAGCAGGCTGCCACATGGCTCCTCGTCCCCTGACGGTCCACATACTCACAGCAGCACAGAGGCTCATCCTGCTCCAACGCCTTATTGGCTCGCTTCTTCATGACGGACAGCCAGGGAGCCTGGAAAGTGATCAGTCTCCTGTGGGGAACGAGCCAACAGGAAGGGATGGAGATGAGTGGTGTGTGCGTGTCCTATTCTCATGGCGGTCATCATTTTTAGATTGGTAGTTAGTCGAGCCAGCTATCTAAACTTGTAGTAATCATGGCTGAATACTGACAAATCATTCTGACTCCTATATCGGTCCACTAATATAGGCCCAGTGCAGTTTTTCATGGGGCAGCACCCCTATTTCCCGCGGCTCTGTTGTCCAATGAACCATTAGTATATATCTCTGAGAAGTCTTGCAAATGAGGGAGGCGAGAGGAACGTGTAGGGGGCTTCCGTATTAGCTCTGTGGCATTGGCTGTCATTGAAAATCCGAACCGGAGACGGGAGTGGTTTATTTCTCGGTGGTCTCCAATGCGCTTTTACGCAGAGGTCACTGCTACCGATATGGGCTCTCAGCGGGGCGACAGACTGGTGTTTCTGCCAGCCAGTCCGTGAAGACTTGTGCGTATCAAATGTCACATCCGCTCTGGCCAAGAGAACAGCCAGTGGAGTAAAAAAATGCCTTTCCTTCCTCAATTGTTAAAAAGTTCCTAGAAAATAAAGCCCATGTTTTTTCCCCCTCAGTTAACCCAGGGAATAGTGAATGCATATAGACTTAGCTTTTTTCGCCTCCCCGATCGAATGTAGCCTATCTGAATGCTGTAGCAGACGATTGTCTGCCTTAACCCTAAAGCCCTGGTTAAAATGTCACCGTCTTGAAAGTTGATACGAAGTATCGTTACATGCGTCAAGATTAGCGGTTACCATTTGACTCTATACTTAATAACCCTATCGTTAACTACAAACATGTCACGTGGAATGGGTAATAGCATAACCTACCAGTATTCGTGTAGTTTGCTGAAAACGAATCATATGTGCTACTTCCTTACAAAAACTGTAGGCTGGGCTACATTAGAAACTGCTTACTGAACTGTCGCGGAAATGACAGACTGGACAGTGGCCACAGACAACGGTGTTCGCAACCGCACGTCTAAACGTGTTCAACTGAATGTAGCCTAGATATGAAACTGGTTTAGGCTACCTGCCCAACAGTGTTGTCAATCCAACAAGGTACAGTATTTGTCGTCTCCCTTCCGACATAAAAGACCGCGCGATACTATTGTGCCACGGAAAGCACCGGAACCCTATAGTCGCTCCATTTAACCCTTTCAAAAGGCTGCTCATCTCCGATGGTATGTTTTGTATGAAAAGTGAGGTCTTCAAATATACCTCCTCCTCTGTCGCTGGTGTAATCTTATCAGACAAGCCTGCCTCTCCTGTTTACAGAGCAGCAGGGCAAGTGTCTTTCTCCCTCAGACTTCTGACGTCAATACAGGGAGTAACCCTTTCCTTTCCGTAGGTGAACTTTTGCCAATGCGCATCAAGACAAGGTAGTCCTATCAACAATCCCATGTTCAATGAAATAAGCAAACATTAAGCCTATTATAGGCTAACTTGCAAGCTTTTTGGGTCCAACGTCAAGTTGTTTCTTCAAAGGTCAAAGATAAGTGTTTGGCTAAATGTAACCTATCAACTGGAGAGCTACGGCCGCTGTAAATTAAGCACTTGTCTCTAACGAAGTTGATTTCAACAGCCACAATAATGATGCATATTCATTTGAAAGACAGTGGGTGTTCTTACACATTAAAGGTAGACTTAGCAAATGACATTGCCTCTAGCAGCACCCCAGATATTGAGATGCAAGATTTCACTCACACACCATATCTGCGCAAATGCACGTTTCACGCTTTTAGCCAAAACAGCAGAGAACAGACACCATGCGGTTTACTTCATCTCTCGTAGACGACCTTTTTAAGGACTTAGCTCAACTACAGTTACGGAATATACAGCATCAGACTTCTGGAGCTGGTACAAATACTTCACGGACAATCGAAACACGGGGGGGTTGTATATCTGTGCATGGACCCAAACCTGGTCCCAAGAGACCAATACTAACGAACCACCCACCTTCAGACTGCCAGCACAAATGCATGGGTGGTATTTCACCAAAGTGAAGTAACTCCTAACGCACTCTCACATGTGGTTAGTAAATCCTGTTATGTACCCTCCCCAGAGAATTAGGATCATGGTATAAAGATCCTGATTGTACAGTCAGTGCTTTTAGCATGCCGTACCCCCACCTCACATTAACAATAATATGTGGAGAAATATGGTTTCTTTATTCAAAGCATCAAATCTTTATCTTACAAATGTGCAAAATAGCCAAGGTAATTCAACTTCATATATGGATAGTGTGGAAAACAAATGTTAATGATACCCTTTTAAACTAGTCACATCCCAGTTTACACCAATGCAATGTAAACATCAAACACTATGGAAGATTCCTGTGCAATTATAGAACAAGGATGGGTTTGACATACAATATTACATTACCACCACACACGAGTGGCATTTGTTTGAGAAATTGTAAGTGGTGATTAACAATAAAAAAAACAAAGCTAACAAGGCTCTAGTGTACAGATACGCAGTGCAGTGTTTGAGTGACGTGGCTTCCTGAATGAGTTTGTTTTACCATCATGTGGAATGAATATGAATTACAGAACCTTCACTAACCCTCTTAATTTAGCTTATTGTATATGGAACGGTCATCAGGACTTTAACGTAATTAACTAAATGCAATCTGTATTATTATTATTTGCATATTTGAGCTCTAACCAATTAGTCCTGAGAAAGTTCACCTGGGCATGTGTTCAGTGGGGTGGAACATTACAGAAGGTGCAGATAGAACTATATTATGTAGAACATGCTTCTCCATCATGTAGAATAAGGATTCATGACAGCTTTATAGAAGGCATTTCTATCTGCAGTGTTCAGAACATTGCACCCTTCTAAATACAACACTGATATTGAGCTCTGCTGTATATTTACAAACCAAGCTGCAAAACCACCCAAAGATTATTTTCTTTTTTTAAATGAGTCGTCATCTGTCAATCCAAAACAGCATAATTATTCACATTTACATGAGCAGAAACCCACAGCCATTCAAATATTATTAATAAATTACATTCAAAGTATTTTCGAATTGAAAAAAAATATTCTAAATCAATATAAAAAATATAAAAAGTACACAAGGCACCTGTGCAAAAAGTAAAAATCTTACATTGGGATTTATTTCTATAACATCATTGGCTCATCTGCTGTGATGCGCTTGGCAATGGAAGGGGTACGCAGTGAGGCATGCTGGGACTGCATGCAATATACAGTAGTCCAGAAGAACTTCAACTTAATCACCGTAACCCCAGAACATTAAGGAAGAATAAAGTACTCCCTAACCCAACAGACAATGGAACCTCACATAAACCCAAGTCCAATAGTCGCCTCCCAGTGTTGGTGATGTTTGGGAACCATTCTCTTCTGCCACAGCGCAGGACCAACAGTTGAACTTTAAAAACACACTATCAATGGCCCTGGGACTTGTACCGTTGTTGCTCTTAGTAACAAGTAGTCGGTGTGTGGGTAGTCCCTATAGCAACACCCCTACTTGGGAGAGTGAGTCCTCTGAGGCGCATCCCTGTAGCCTTTACGACCCCAGGGTTCATAGGGCGTAGTGAAATCATGACGGCGTCACTGAGGCGTTGCTGTCCTATTGGTTACAAAGTTCTGCTGAAGCACCAATAGAGAGCAGCGGAGCTGGAGAGAAAAGAGGAAGAAAATGGTCAATGACCGTCCAGATACACCTGCAGGGGTCATCTGGGAGGCTGTGACACTGACACACCAACACAGCTGGTCATCTGACTCACCTGCTCCAGTAGGTTGATGGAGTCCTGTAGAACAGCTTTCAGCAGCAGAGTCTCCTCTCTGGTCCTGTGTGGAGGGGCCGGTCCGGGACTAAAGTCTGGGGCAAAACTGAGGAGACGGACAAAGACAACAGGAGAGAGAATTCCTCAACATAGCTCACACCAACCCAATCGTCAGAGCAGTGATTACGCCAAGGAATGGAGAAGAAAGATGCTTCCAAGTCAGGTAAACTAAGGGGATGTGGCTGACCAAAACAATATTTAATTTGTTCAATTTAGATTAGGGGTTTGCTTAAGGTTAGGTTATAGATTTTGGCTAGTCGGGCTGTCAATTTTTTTTATTTCACCTTTATTTAACCTGGTAGGCTAGTTGAGAACAAGTTCTCATTTACAACTGTGACCTGGCAAAGATAAAGCATAGCAGTGTGAACAGACAACAACAGAGTTACACATGGAGTAAACGATTAACAAGTCCATAACACAGTAGGGGGGGAAAAAAAGTCTATATACATTGTGTGCAAAAGGCATGAGGAGGTAGGCGAATAATTTCAATTTTGCAGATTAACACTGGAGTGATAAATGATCAGATGGTCATGTGCAGGTCATGTGGGATGCTGGTCAGAGATGTCCCTTCAGTCTCTCCCACCTAAGTCTTGGAACAAGGCCTCAGCCACCCAGAAAGAAGTACTCCTAGGCTTTCACTCAGTGTGCAGCAGCCTACCTGCTCTCGGTCCTCTCCCGGAGGCGGTTCTTGGTGCTCAGGTACATGCGTGTGACCACGTCCTCCATGGCCCACAGCTTAAAGAACAGCCCCAGGTTCAGTACTGTTAGGATCAGCATACTGGGAAGAGCAAGAGAGGAGGCAGTAAGGTTTCTGATTATTTGAGTTCAACAAACACCTGGCTAATATACTGCAAATACACACACGCCTAAGTACTGTTTGAGCTCATGGAGCAGAATGTACTCAGACAATAGAAAGGTTGCATGCTGATTTACGCTTTGAGTGTTGACTTACATGATGCTCATCCCAGCTACGATGGTAGAGACGTTCCACTGTGGACCCTTCATATCCATGGGATCTGACACACAACCGGAGACAGGAAGTCATTACAGGAGACACAGCTTGAATGGAAGACAGATGACTGTGCATTTTGTAGGTGATCAAGTCATGTGCTTGATTACTGATTGTTTGTATTGTATATGTAATGTTATTCATGTGTGCAGAAGATGGTTGTCCAGGGCTAAATAACAGAAGAACATGTACCCGTGTTGCCCTCTCTGTGAGGATCTAGGTCAGGCCTGTACTGGTTGCTGGGGTTCAGGTGCTCCTGTAGTGTCCGACTGAATGTCCTCCTCCGCCGGTGACGCAGCCCGCCAATTGTCTTACCGTGGTCTCCACCTCCCTGGTTCAGCTCCGCCTCCTCTTCCATCAGCTCCGATTCTGTGATGACATAGGGTGAAAGGAAAAGTCAGGTTAAATGCCTTGGAAGAAGGAGGGGGATAAATGACTAGCAGAGGTGGTAAGGGTTATGTAGAGAGGACTGCCGTGCAATCTGTGGGGAGGGGGGTTCTAATTGACTACTCATGAGGCGAGTTGGACTGTCAGTGTGAGTGCAGGGCTTTGATTCAGATCTACTCTGACGAGACTGGAGCGGGTGACAAAGACGGGTCGTTATACAGTATAGGAGAGCGGGAGACTGGTCGTTATACAGTATAGGAGAGCGGGAGACGGGTCGTTATACAGTATAGGAGAGCGGGAGACGGGTCGTTATACAGTATAGGAGAGCGGGAGACGGGTCGTTATACAGTATAGGAGAGCGGGTGACGGGTCGTTATACACTATAGGAGAGCGGGAGACGGGTCGTTATACACTATAGGAGAGCGGGAGACGGGTCGTTATACACTATAGGAGAGCGGGAGACTGGTCGTTATACAGTATAGGAGAGCGGGTGATGAACAGAAACCAGTGAAGCAGCAACATACTTAGAGAGCAGGAGTTTATTATGGCCAACCCAACACACTCACAGGCAGAGACTCATTGGAGAAAGTGTAGTGTCACACGTACACTAACAAAATCAGGAAGCAAGTACAGGGAGTGAATTTAATACAAACAATAGAACAAAACAAGAAACACGAGTAGCGTACAGACATGAGAACCAAAGGGAGTGATAGATATAGGGGAGGTAATCAGGAAGGTGATGAATTCCAGGTGAGTCTCATGAGGCGCAGGTGTGCGTAACGATGGTGACAAGTGTTCGTAATAATGCCTAAACTGGCGACAACGAGCACCAGGGAGAGGAGTAGACTTGACATGGAAAGGCAGAAAGACACGCTCTCAGAGGAAAATACACTCAGAGATGAGCCAAGCGAGAAGGAGAGAGATATTCTGTAAGTTGGCGTGGGAGAAAGACGAGATCTCCAAGGCTGCTACTCACCCAGGTGTCTGAAGTAGTCCTCCAGGCCGCTCCAGGAGTTCTTGGTGATAAAGGACTTGACCAGCCCCCACGGCTGCTTCTTATACTTCACATCAGTATACACCCTGAACACATCAGCACATCAACTCTATAGTTGTAATTTAATCAGTTACATGGGTAATTAGTCACCACAAACTCTCAAGTACCAGTGCTGATTTTCGTTCTCTGTAATCAGGAACTGATTCAGATTGCCCAATAGCTACCAGCAAGAAGAGAGAACCAACAGTACATAGGCCAGCAGTATGTGGAAGTGAATTGACCTTTCGTAAAGGATATTGGTCTTTGACACACACAACCCACTGGGCAGACACTGGTTGAATGGACCTTATTTTCACATCAGTGAAAGTCGGTTGAACCGACATGGAATAGACATCGAATTGACATCTGTGCCCAGTGGGAAACATGTAAAGGCACCTTTGCACTGAACAAAGACTGACCACAGTGAGAAACTCAACCGCAATACCCTAAAAGTCCTTACACTAAAGTAAACAGAGCAAATATTAAATGTCTGAAGGGTGTGTTGTCACTGCTGCTCACCTGAGTCGACACTTGTGTTTGGAGTGGCGGATGATACAGTAGAGGTTCTGAGTGTAGAAGTAGTCGTGGTACGGGACGTCGTGTGTGTAGACTTCTGCGTCGACGAGGTAGTACTGACCCTCCCTGGATTCCTTGTACAGGATCTGACAGGACAACAGTTACACACTCTGGAAAACACACTACACAACACACACACACACACACACCCTGCAGACCTGGGCTCACCTGGTTCTCTGTGGCGGTGGAGAACTTGCCCACCAGAGGGTTGGTGATGGCGATGGTGTAGTTGAGACTCCTCTTCATGGCGCCTGACGCTTCACTCTGCCACGGGGCAAAGCTGGCATCTAAAGACAATCACACATAGGTTAACAAAACACACCTATTATTCTATTTGGTACTGCACTGAAATGGAAAGGCCTGAATTATTTCACACAAACATCCATTTGGACCAGGGATGGGCACATGCAACTCCCCCTTTGTAGGCCTGCGGATCAATCTCCTCCCCCCAAAAAATACTCAGTCGGGGTCTCAACTAAATTTCGAAAATTTGGTTGTGCATCAGCAGTTTCTCTTATGTCAGTCCCTCATCTAGCCAAGCCAGCTAACATTTTATAGATTGGTAAGTTAGTCTAGACGATCTAAACTTTTAGCAATCATGGACAAATAACTGACTGTGGGGGCCCCCATTAAATTTTGTTAGTCACTCTCACACTCAGATATACACTTTAGTTTTAAATATCTCTCTGCCCCATGGCAAACTGTGTATAAAACTGCACATTTTTCTCTCCGCCCCTCCACCATTGTTTAGTAAGGCAGAGGGGCCCTCCAAACAATATTTTACTTAAGGCCCCCAAAAGGATCTGACTGCTTGTGTGAATACTGTATTCAGATCCAGGAGCCACTGTGGCCCCTCGTTGTGCACATCCCAATTTAGAAATTACAACAACTCTCTGGCATTCACATTCAAAAGATTGATTAGGATGGATTACTCATCACAAGCTGAGGCCTGTGCCACATAACAGGGAGCGTTGAGGACTGTGCCACATAACAGGGAGCGTTGAGGACTGTGCCACATAACAGGGAGCGTTGAGGCCTGTGCCACATAACAGGGAGCGTTGAGGACTGTGCCACATAACAGGGAGCGTTGAGGACTGTGCGACATAACAGGGAGCGTTGAGGACTGCGACATAACAGGGAGCGTTGAGGACTGTGCCACATAACAGGGAGCGTTGAGGACTGTGCCACATAACAGGGAGCGTTGAGGACTGTGCCACATAACAGGGAGCGTTGAGGACTGCGCCACATAACAGGGAGCGTTGAGGCCTGTGCCACATAACAGGGAGCGTTGAGGCCTGTGCCACATAACAGGGAGCGTTGAGGACTGTGCCACATAACAGGGAGCGTTGAGGACTGTGCCACATAACAGGGAGCGTTGAGGCCTGTGCCACATAACAGGGAGCGTTGAGGACTGTGCCACATAACAGGGAGCGTTGAGGACTGCGCCACATAACAGGGAGCGTTGAGGACTGTGCCACATAACAGGGAGCGTTGAGGACTGCGCCACATAACAGGGAGCGTTGAGGACTGCGCCACATAACAGGGAGCGTTGAGGACTGCGCCACATAACAGGGAGCGTTGAGGACTGTGCCACATAACAGGGAGCGTTGAGGACTGTGCCACATAACAGGGAGCGTTGAGGACTGCGACATAACAGGGAGCGTTGAGGACTGCGACATAACAGGGAGCGTTGAGGACTGTGCCACATAACAGGGAGCGTTGAGGACTGTGCCACATAACAGGGAGCGTTGAGGCCTGTGCCACATAACAGGGAGCGTTGAGGACTGTGCCACATAACAGGGAGCGTTGAGGACTGTGCCACATAACAGGGAGCGTTGAGGACTGTGCCACATAACAGGGAGCGTTGAGGACTGCCACATAACAGGGAGCGTTGAGGACTGCCACATAACAGGGAGCGTTGAGGCCTGCCACATAACAGGGAGCGTTGAGGCCTGCCACATAACAGGGAGCGTTGAGGCCTGTGCCACATAACAGGGAGCGTTGAGGACTGCCACATAACAGGGAGCGTTGAGGCCTGCGCCACATAACAGGGAGCGTTGAGGACTGACACATAACAGGGAGCGTTGAGGACTGACACATAACAGGGAGCGTTGAGGACTGCCACATAACAGGGAGCGTTGAGGACTGCCACATAACAGGGAGCGTTGAGGACTGCGCCACATAACAGGGAGCGTTGAGGACTGCGCCACATAACAGGGAGCGTTGAGGACTGCGCCACATAACAGGGAGCGTTGAGGACTGCGCCACATAACAGGGAGCGTTGAGGACTGCCACATAACAGGGAGCGTTGAGGACTGCGCCACATAACAGGGAGCGTTGAGGACTGCGCCACATAACAGGGAGCGTTGAGGACTGCGCCACATAACAGGGAGCGTTGAGGACTGCGCCACATAACAGGGAGCGTTGAGGACTGCGCCACATAACAGGGAGCGTTGAGGACTGCCACATAACAGGGAGCGTTGAGGACTGCCACATTACAGGGAGCGTTGAGGACTGCCACATAACAGGGAGCGTTGAGGACTGCCACATAACAGGGAGCGTTGAGGACTGTGACATAACAGGGAGCGTTGAGGACTGCGACATAACAGGGAGCGTTGAGGACTGCGACATAACAGGGAGTGTTGAGGACTGTGACATAAC